>NW_023614516.1:0-59999 GCF_013339695.2 Rhipicephalus sanguineus
ATATATATATATATATTATATATATATATATATACTATATATATATATATATATATATAATATATATAGAGATATATATATATATATATATAGAATATATTATAGGTCCTATACAGGCTTCATGTCGACCGAAACCACATTAACATATGCAATATAGCGTGGTAGAAGAGTAAAATAAGCAGCAAGCGTCGCACAACGCGAATTCTGTAACCAGGCGTCACACAATCGACTGCGCAACGAGTAGGTTGTTCAATGCTTTCCAACCCATTCCATAGCTCAGCCATAATTCTTCATCGTCATCAGGCACAGCATTAACAAAGTGCGCTTAATGCCTTACATGCATTTAGCGGGTACCACGGCTCTCCGCAGAATGACGAAAAATGGCATAATGCCTGCTTTCCTACTTCTAAAAATTTACAATGATTATAGCATAGTGGGTTCCTCGCAAGTGCACTTGTATTAGTTGCCAAGGAAGCCATAAGCGCATGATCCATTTCCTCGGGTCTCAGTAAAGTTCTTCGCCCCCCCCCCACCTCTCTCTCCCACGTCAACGTATGTTATACAGCATGGCGGGAGAAGGACATAGCGACCGGCGTCACCTAATGCAAATTACATAACTGGTGGGCCGTTTAAAGCTCCAACCGATTACAAAGGCTGAGCCAAAATTCTTCATCGTCATCAGTCGTCGCGTCAACAAAGTGCACGTAATGCCTTACAGACGTGTAGCTGGTGCCTCGCTTCTCCGCAGAATGAAGAATAATGGCTTACTAGGTGCTTCCTAACTTCACAATATTGTGATTTATGGCGTAGTGGGTACCTTGCTAGTGGACTTATATTAGTAGCCCAAGGGAGCTTACAACGGTGCTTTAGAACCACCACTCTTCCAGCTGTCGCTGTGACTGTGCTGCGGTTTCAGCGCAGGCCTGGCGTTTTTATATATATATATATATATATATATATATATATATATATATATATATATATATATATATATATATATATATATTATATATATATAGGATATATATAGATCGACACACAACCGCATGCACGAACATAATGAAGTAGAGTCGGACTCTACCCCCCCCCCCGCCCAAAACGAACTTCTGGTATGCCACTGAAGCTCGGAGTTGGACATGGAGGGTGATCTAATATCTGTTTTCCTTCCGCAATTTATTAGGCGGGCGCACTTAACGTGCACGTGAGAGCCAGGCATAGTGTTACATGACGTCAAATCATAGCACCCGGTACCACCATAAGTGAACGCTATGAATTATACGCAAGCGTCACCAGGTGACTAAATGATGCCGTAAGTATTATGTTCTAGTTACGACACACCTCCAGCCGCGTGTCAAGGCGAGACACACAGAAAAGCAAACAAAATAATTCGGCGACTTGCAACTGCAGCCTACGCATGACACGACCGAGACGTAACTACGAGAGTGAACAAACTAGGTTATGATACGGTCGCCCTAGAGAACCGCAGGTGTATGTGGGGACCTTCACTTCGCAAACACAATATGTTCAATGCCTGGGTAAAGGTTGAAGTGCAAGACCGTTGGGTGAGGGTGTACGGCCTAAGGGTATGGCAATGCTTCTCCCAGCGCATGGATGCTGACAGTTAATAAACCAGATAACAAAAAAAAAAAGCGGTGCTTTCACAAAGTCGCGCGAGGCTGGGTCACAGCAGAGCTGATGGACTAGAAGCAGCAGAGAAAGAAGAGGACGCAGCTGAAGAAATAAGCAGAGAGCGTGTGTGGCCGGTTCATGAAGATGATAGTTTTTTTACACAACACGGCAAAATATACTTGCTATACTGTACTATGCATGGCTATGCTCTCTCTCTCTCTTTCTTTCTTCTTTTATTGGTATGTTGCTTTATAGCTCTTTCTCTCTCTCTCCCTCAACTTCTTTCTCTTCTTTCTGTCATTTTCTCTCTTCCCCACGTTTCTTTCTTTTATGCATTTGTTTCTATCTCTCTCTATGTGTCGGTCTCTCGCCTTTTATGTTTTTCTCTACGTCTAAGCTTTCTAACTATTTCTCTCTCTTTCTATTTCCTCATCTATCCTTTTGTCTTTTCATCTTTTTCTTCTTTGTATTTCTACATTTTTTATTTCTTTCTGTGTCTTTCTTTCTCTCTTTCCATAGGTGTATCGGTCTTGCGCCTTCTCTCTCTCTTTCTGTCTGTTCCTTTCCCTTCTTATTTCTTTCGCTCTCCCTCTGTAGTCGGCGTCTCGCCCTCATGTTTAGGCTTGTTCCTTCCCTTTCTTTCCATCTATTTCTCGTTTCCATTTCTTTCTGTCTCTCGAAACTCGGTCTCTATACTCCTTTCTGTCCTCCAAACCCTCACATCTCTCTCCACATCCTTACTTACTTTCCTTTCCCACCATGCTGTACTATACTACACAAGGCTATGCTCCGCTGCCAGCGTGCCTGGATCTCCGCGGTAAGGGCACTCGCATTCGGATAGTGAGTACGCGAGTTCGAATCTCGCCTCGCCACAGACAGTGGGCATGTGCCAAGCAGCTCCTAGCATAACATAGTCGACCTAGTATAGCATAGTAAGGGGGTCGAAAGGGAAGTGGGGGTGAGGAGGATGATGTGAAGGGGAGGAGGAATTAATAGAGGAGGGATAAGGTAAAGGAGAGCTTAGCCTTGTATGTATAATTTCGAAGGGGGATAGAAGTAAAGTAAGGGTGATGATGACATATGTAAGGGTGAGAAGAGGGAAAGAGGGAGGTGAAAGGGTAAACCATAGCATCGCCATGTACAGTATACTATAGCAAGCGGTGGGAAAGAGAAGTGCAAGTGAGAAGGAGGATGCGAAAGAGTTGTGAGGAGGGCAAGAAAGAGATTGGGTAATAAGAGAGAAAAGATAAACAAAGAAAAAGTAAAGAGACAGAGAAGAAGGAGAAAAAATATTGTTGAAATAGATAAAGAAAGAAACAAGAACAAAGAAAAATTTTAGAAGATGTAGAACAAACTCAGTCCTTTCGCCATGTTGGCGCTTGGTTGCCCGACCATATTCGACACATCAACCGCTAATAATTTTTAATGTCATAATGGCATAACGTTTTGGTCATTTGGGAGGTTATGCAACACGGTCTGATCTAAACCTGGGATTTCTTTAATGGAATACATTGACCTGTGTGACTTTTAAGCACTTAGAATTTTAGGCTATATGATCCCCCGACTCTTGGCCGATCTCTCTAAATGGGTAATGCCAACATCCCAAGACCGTCAATCATCACTTTCATCATTGCCCGCCCCGCCGTCTACTCAGATTTTACAGGCGTGAAACTGGCTTCACTTTATCTAATGCTTTGGTTAAACACTTCAAGGACATGTTGCTACAGCAAAATGAGCTGAGCTTTCAAAGTACCCTACACTTCAGAAATATACTTGAATACTATATCGCGTCATTCCCAACAACTTAAATTTTCACAATATCTTTTTATGGTTCTCGACAAAAAAACCAATTGATAAGCTATAAACAGCAAGATAACATGTTACATTTATTTCGCATATAAACACCCTGGCCATAGTTTCTTTAAAGGCGATAAAAAAATCCGCAAACAGGGGGTGGGTGATCGAGGCCGGCGTTTCAATAATGACTTGTCTTCTTCAGGCTGGAACTGATTTCCTTAGCTATCGTGTGTGTATGCTTCGTGCCCTCTCCACCACAGGGAGAAGGGGAAGGTCAACTGCCAGAGTGGAATTGGGGGAGGGGGCGGAGATGCCGCCGTGACGAACTGATGATTCATAAGGAAGGCGGAAAAAAAAACAAAGGGAAAAGGAACAAACATCGGGGTGGGGGAGGAGGGGAAGGTATATATACGTTTCGCTGAATGATTGTCGTGGAAGCACGGGGCACTTTAAACAATAGTAGGTTTGAAATCCCTAGAAAAGGGCTTAACTCTCCATTGGTTTTCGTTGTGTATGTACAATACCGAATAGATTCAGAGCCCCCTTAGAAACCTTCATACCTGCTGGTGGAGTGTATTCAACTTGTGAATAAAGGTATGACAATCATATTTTCCGTCTCTTGGGACCGGATGTTTTCTGCAGTATGTTAAGTTTTGAGATCGTCGAAGTTGTGACCTGCTACATTAAAATGCTGTGCCACTGCTTTGGGTTAGTTCTGCCGTGTCCGCGCGAATGCCCGTTTAATCTAACATTACAGGTTCCCGTTTCGTCCATGTACCGTTTTGGCAATATGAAGATTCGCTCATGTAGATAACGTTTGACTAGTGCAGGTAAACTAGATTTTATATGATAAACGTAATTTACTTCCTGTGCTTTTAACTATTGGCGCGCGAGATCGGAGCGGAGTCACCGCCTGGGCGGCTTCTGTCTGAACCGCGCCTAGTGTGTTGCTCTCATGCGTCGTCTGCTAGCCACGTTATGTTTATGTGCGCGTACGTCATGCAGGTCCTCAAAAGGATTTTGTTTCCGTTGCATTAGTGCATAACGCACGTACGTAATGCCTAACATGATGTAAAAGCATTTGGCCTTCATCGTCTGTATTGTACTGTAATAAGATCATGAGCACTTGTCGAGAGTGCTGTTTGTTGTCGTCGTACCCTTCGTTCACGAGTCATCTCGGTGTAGGTGCCGCTCTGTGGTTCAAGCGCCTTGCAAAGTGCACTTGGCGTTGTCCTAAAGATGAGAATATTAAAACTCATGTGACTATAGCCTCTAAGCGGCGGCTCGGTGGTAAAAAAAGAGGCTCTCATGCACTTGCGCGTTGGTTGGTTGCATAACTTCGGGGCTGTCGTTTATAGGTTACGACGCCACGAGTTTAGCTTTGTACGGTCCTGGTCCCAGTACACGGAAATATTTCTGTCAGTCCGTCTGACACTTTGGTACCTAAATTGTTCCCTAAAAGACAGAAAATGGAATGACACGGAATTGCAAAACTGAGTTGCCTTGCGCAATTTTAACTTGTGACGAAATTTTATACCATCCGTGACTTAGGTAAGGTGCGCGTTAGGAGCCGTGATTGTCACAATTACTCCAAAAGGCCTACTTTACATTTATGTCGTAGTAATTTCACGCGTAGCCACATCTTTTTTTCTTTTCTTTACATTACCTTGAGCGTTTGTGTGCGTTGTATAGATTGACGGAAGGCGCGGACATTATCGCATGAAAAACGTATTTGGTCCCGTGAAATAACCTGCCTTGTTCCATTATGTTGTGCAAATAATCATTCGAAGAAAGTTACGTGCTGTTATACAGTTACCTTTGTGTACTGTTACTGGATACAAACAACGTGTGCGTGTTAAGCGTCCCGTCGCTGTCAGCCACGTAGCTTTCCTCAGTAACCTATCAACTGTCCTGCATTTCATGGAGAACTGAATAAGAAGTGCGGACGAATATTTGGCACGCAGGCACCGTGCTTTTGAACTCATCGTGCAGGAATACGGGCTTTCTTTTTGTTTGGGGGTATCCAGATGAACAAGAAGTAGCACTTAATTCAATCGCGCTACAGTATGTGCATAGTAGGCTGAACACAAGCTAAACATGTACAATAAAACAGAAAGAAAAAACGTCAGTCATTGCGAAGACCCGACTGTTGCCGAAGGCGAGTAACCCGTTCGTTGGCAGCTAGGATGCGCTTCTCTCACAAGTAATAGTAACGTTCGGCGCGTTTCGTGCATTAATTCGGGAATGAACAGCGCACATATACCAGAAAGCTGCAGTGAACACATTTTGTTTGCCGAATCGGGCAAACCGCTCACAACTAAGCGCTGTTTTGTGCGTTTGTATACGCGCCGTCAACCGCCTATCCACACTAGCGCGGCGACGGTGCTGCCGCCTGTAGCCCGATCTCGCGGCGAATACGTCATCTTGAAGGTGTTTACAAGTCTTACATCTTGGACGAGAATAAGGTGTTATGTGGGCAGTAAATGGGGGTTTACTTTTGCATGCACTTACATGTCCCTAAAATTCCTATTGCGGTGAAACACGACCTTTCGTAGTCCGGGAAACGCTTCTCTAAGGCGCTCGTTGCTTGCCAGTATTGGGTAATACTTACGGAGAATATTATTTATGTTTGGTAGCGGATTTGAGTACTTGATTATAATGCTGGCGGCTGGTTGCGGTGCTACGGGGACCCCTTGAGCTAGTGATGATTTCCTATCTAGTTGACATCCCTTCAATCGCTTCAATCCCTTCGGTGATTCAATCACGGAAGGAATTGAAGCGGTCTCAAAATCCTCATAGAAGCAAGCAAACACATAATGCTGAAGTTTCCTATCGTTACTGAAATTAGTCCTGACGCTAAATTATTTTGAATTTGACTCGTTCACTACCTGCAAACTTTCGGCACTAGTATGGGAATCCATTCTGCGCCAACATACGCCAACATTTTTATGAAACAGTTTGAATCAGAGCTGTTGAAATCATGTCCAGTGAACCCTTCCACCTGTCTCTGTTATATAGGCGACATATTTATCATATGGGAACATGGCGTAAGTACACTACACGCATTCATTGACCACTGTAACAGGTTTCACTCTAGTATTAAATTCACCATGCACCATTCTTCCAGTGAAATTAACTTCCTTGACACGACGGTATCTATTGAAGCAGGAAATTGAAAACACACTTTACAGAAAAATTACAGACGCCAGCAATACCTAGATTACACTAGACATCACCCGCGACACTGCAAACAGGGGATATTGTAGGACAGGCGAGGCGTATAGAAGGATCTGTAACGATGACATGACTACGTTCACCACTTAAGCAACCTAAAGGAAACATTAGTTAAAAGAAATTACCCGCATGATGCTCTAACAATCTTCACGAAGCATGTCAACTAGATAGGAATCATCACTAGAACAAAGGCCCCCGTGCCACAGCCTAACCAGCTGTCAGCATTTATAACCAAATACTCAATGCGCTACCCCAACATAAATAATATCCTCCGTAAGTATTACCGAATACTGGCAAGCAACGAGAGCCTTAGAAAAGCGTTTCCCGGAGTATACCGAAGGTCGTGTAACGCCGCAATAGGAATTTTAAGGACATGTTAGTGCATGCAAAATAAACCCTCATTCTACTGCCCACATAACACCTTGTTCTCGTCCAAGATGTTAGACTTGTAAACATCTTCAAGATGACGTTATAGTTAAAAGCACCGGCAGTGATTACGTCCATCATATAAATCTAGTTTTACCTGTACTAGTTCAAACGTTATCTACATGATCCAATCTTCATATTGCCAAAAACGGTACATTGGAGAAACGGGACAACCTGTTAATGTTAGATTAAACGGGCATCGCGCAGACACGGCGAAGAAGTTACCCAAAGCAGTGGCACAGCATTTTAATGTAGTAGAGCGCAACTTCGATGATCTCAAACTTTACATACTTCAGTCAAACTTCCGGTCCCCAAGCGACAGAAAATACGGAGTCATACCTTATTCACAAGTTCAATACACTCCAGCCAGCAGGTATTAACGTTTCTAAGGGACCCTTGAATCTGTCCGGTATTTTATTTACACATGAAAACCAATGAGAGTTAAGCCCTTCTTCTAGGAATTTCGAACCTACTATTCTTAAAGTGCCATGTGCTTCCACTGACAATGATTCAGCGAAACGCATGTCCTCCCCTCCCCAATTTTTGTTCCTTTTCTCATTTTGTTTTTTTACGCCTTCCTTATGACTCACCCCGTTCGTCACGGCGGCCTCTCCCCCTTTCCCCATTCCCACTCTGGCATTTGCCCTCCCTTCTTCTCCCTTGTGGTGGAGAGGGCACGAAGCATATACATACGATAGCTAAGGAAATCAGTTCCAGCCTTGAAGAAAACAAGTCCACTTGTCGAAACGTCGGCTCGAGCACCCACCCCCTGTTTACGGATTTTTTCATCGCAACCTTCCATCTTCCCCTTCCTGTCGCTTTAAAGACGATAGTCTTTCTTGGGGAACTTAAACACAGACATTTTTGTCTGTCTGTCTTTCCTTTTGTTTGTCTGTCTGGCACCCGATTCAGCCACCTGGCCGAAGTTTAACCACTTTCTGAACACCCAGCCATCTTGAACTGGGAGCGCCTTTCATACTTGTGGACATTGTCGATCAAAAAGCAACTGTTACGCATATCTGAGGTGCAACATCAATACGTAAGTATTAGGTGGTATGTTCCATATCCAGAAAATACAGATACTTAATTCTAAAGACCGTAGTGTTTCTTAGCCGGCGCTGAAAATGCTAGTCTTTTTCGGGCCGCGCTGCAAATGCGACGCTATGAGCCAGATGCGGCGATTCAACATAGAGGAGGAGAACTCATGTAGTATGGCCGGCAGAAGACTATCGTCTTTCGACGACATTTGCAGCGAATCACGCAGATACGCGGCCAATTTTTTGCTTTCATACCCTTCGACACATAGTGCTCTTCTGTCCACGATCCCCTACCTTATGTAGAGTAGAATGTGGGTTCCTTCATGTCCGCCGGCAGAATTATGTGTATTTTATTAAAGATCTTTGCATATTTTAAATGGGGTGAAAATGCTAAGTGCCTTCACCGCGCGTTTTGTAGTTGCACCTTTTTATTTGCACGGTGTAACGATAAGGGTCCTATGCCCATATTTGTTCCAGCTATTCGCTGCTGTGCACCTCGGATACGACATCAGTGTTACTCAAGTATACAGGAAGCTCATGTAGCACAATTACGTCAGAGTGTTAAATTTGGGCCGTTCGGTGGATGTTAATCTACATAGGCGGCTGCGGTTGAGCCCGATCAAGATCTCATTAGTGGATCGCTATTTTCTCTTTTTCGCAGACTTCAGAACAGTACCACACTCAATAAACGAGACTTCCAATTACAATAGAAAGCGTGCGTGTGAGTGGGTCAAAACTTCCTCGAACTAAATTATCGTTGAATCAGATGAAAAGCCTGAAAACCATCAAAGTCGTGGGGATAAGCCAGCTACTTCAGCTAAAGGGCGCAACCTTTGACAATGTACATCTTCTTTGTTGTGTTGTCCTACGAGGGATTTATCGTTGTTATTCACGCCCGTGAATACAGAGGAGTATTCGACGCCACGATTGCAACATGCGTCTTAGCGGCGATTATAAGCCAACGATAACCCCCTAACTGGACAGCACAACACTGCTAATATTTTTTTCTCTGTTTAGGCCGCTACGGTCGACGTTGAAACACTTCGCGTCTTTGCAAATGGCGTATGCTCTGTGTTTGACCTTCGTGCTGTTTATCGGTGTCAAAACAGGCGTGGGCTACGGGGTACTCGTGCCAGCCGCGAAGGCCGCCGTACCATTGAAGTACGAGCTTCTACCGCAGTGGTTCAAGCGGCTGGGATACAGCACTCATATGGTCGGAAAGGTGAGCTCCGTAGCATCTACCTGGTTAAGGTGACGCCGCGGTTATAAGTATTACCTTGTTAGAATAATGCTAGAGCATTACTTGGCATGTTGTGTGTCCGAGGCGACATCAAAAGCAGCAGCAGAAAAGCCTTGACAGAAGAACAAAAAAGGTACACGGTTATGATTCGAACCTCGGCCACACCGCCACAGTTACCAGCACGCTAACCACTGCACCCCTGTTGCAACTATCGAAATTGGTCCTCGTCCATTTTTGGAGTTGGCAGCCGGTGGGCGCACGCAGAGAATGGCCATGTAGTTTCACGTCGTGACAGCAAACGCCGTCGTGTAACGTGTGTTGGGATCCCGAGACAGCCCGAGTTGCTCGAAGGTCGCATAATTGAACGCTGGGACGGTCAGCACAAATGCAAAGAAGCGGTATCATGTGGAAGCGGCCGAAAACTTTGCGCCGAGAGAGCGCACCCAGTCGGCTCTTTCGCCATTTCCCGCTTTTAAATTTGTGGCTATGGAAGAAGTGTGCATATTGTGGACTGTCCATTTCGGCCGCCGCTGAAAGGCGAGAATAGACGTTGCAAATCATAACGGTGGCAACAGAAACGTGCCTTAGCTCATTATCAATCCTGCTCTCATGGTGTGTGGTCTTTCGTAACTAGGCCCGTCTCTGGAGGGCCCTTATGAGCACATGTTACCTGATTACTGTAGCCTGTATACCCTAAAATTACAGACGTAGTACGAATGCTGCAATGCAACACGTGTATTGTTTACTCCTTGTTGAACTGTTTCTAAATTTAGCCAGTATGCTACTGTACACATGAATAAGCGATCTCAGACGATACCTTTGCTGACTCCCCTGCTCAACCTGTGTTCGCCATTTATCTCGTCAAGTGCTTTCTCCTTACATTCGACCGCAGTGGCACCTGGGATATAGGAGCATGGAGCACACACCAACATGGCGCGGTTTTGACACGTTCTTCGGATACTACAACGGCGAAATGGCCTATTATAATCACACCGTCACAGATGTGAGTAGCCAGCAGTGTTCTCTTTACACGGAAGAAATGATTAAACGTAAACGCCTTTGTATCTTATCGCTCCGCGCACCACTGCACCCTCAAAGCCTTATTCGTCTAAGAAACAAAAAGAGACAGTCATGGCCATTGTAGCCAATGCATTTACGCCGTTGAAGGGTTTGAAATTGCGAAGATAGTCCTTGAAAAGAATTAGAACGCGGCCGAATTCATGGAAACTGTCGTGGTCGAGAAAAGTTTGCCATTGCCGTAGCACAAGGCTCCGACACAAGTCTATGGCTGGTTGGGCTCATGTGCACGAGGAAAATTCAAATGCGTCACGGACCTGAACGCGGCAGATTGCACGGTGGAAATTCTTATAGCTGCTCCCCAGGTTTGAGCCTTCCAAACGAACGCTAGTGGCGCGTTTGTCAAATGGAGGAAATCGTGTTACAATGTTCAAAATGTCTCCGCTGAGCGGAAAACTCAGAAATTTGAAACAGAAAACCATGCAATTTTCTGTTCGAGAAAAACTCCGCTTCAAGCGAGTACTAGTCACACGCACTTCTTCGATTGCAATTGAGCAAGGTATGTGAATTCTGATGGGCTGAGCGGGTAGTAGTGACATCGCTCGCGAGTTTTCTGAAGAAATAAGTGACGAAGAGGAGATACCGCCTTTATGAAAGGTAGTGATGTAGAGAACAAATTACTATACTGTCTTTGAAATTTGAGTGGTATAAGACCCTTAAACGTCTTTCAACGTCTGAACATGCCCAAAATATGTTTTATTTTTATATTGTCTACTGAGCTCACCTACGGAAGTTTCTGTTGAGCTTATATAGCAGCAAGTTAACCACGATATGATAACAGGTACCCAGTAGTGGAGGACTCGAATAAATTGTAACACCCCGGGTACTCTAACGCACCTTGGGCCTAAGCACACGGTCGTCCTTTCATTTCGCTCCGATAGAAATACGGCGGACGTGGGAGAAAATCGAACCATCGTCCTCGAGCGCAGCAGTGACAAATCTTACCTGCTAAGCTAGCGCGGCAGCTTGGTTAGTTTTTATATTTACGTGTATATTACTTTACGTGTCACATATCGTACACAATAACTCTTTCTAAAGCTCTTAAGCCTACTTAGCGGTTCTTTACAATAAACACCAGTAAAGGTCTATAGCTCATTTAATTATTGTTAGCTAGCTGTTGTGTCAATACTCATGATTTTCGCATGTAACTATATTACCCGGTATTGTTTAAAATGTACAACAGTTTGCCTAACTTGAAAATAAAAATAAGTATCATTCAATGTGGACCGCAATACCTACCAAATTTTTTAGTTGATCCTAAACCACTTTTCCAAGTAATCATCGATTGACCTCAGTATCGGACTTTATTGCATCCCACATTCATCGCCGCCGAAATGCTTTAATCTAATAAAAATGAGCGGAGCTATAAAAGAATCGTCGCGCGTCTTAAGCGTTTTCTCTCTTACGTCCCGACGATGACCTGGAAGCTGCGTAGGAAGGGATGACACGGCGGAAAGAAGCTACTTCCAGCGCGAGTTGTGACCATGACCACGTGTCATTAAACACAGTCGCTCTGTCCAGGTGCGATTCCAGAGCGCATAGTGTTGCAACCGTGTAATGTTAGCCGACCACAGGGCGCGGCGCCCGGCAGGTGGCGGCACCCCGTGGTAGCGAGCGCATCATATCTTAACGCCGCTTTTGGTTTCAGCTAGCTTTCCACCAATAGCCGCAATCTGTTGTGCGACGAAAAAAATGCTGTGTCACAGCCCTTTAAATAGCGCGAGTGCGGGCCTATGTGTGAAGATAAGGCGCTTGATAAACTGGCAAATTTGCGCTCCGCTTGTAATCTCTCCTTGCCGCGCGCGACTGCAAGCTACCGCTGAGCTATGGCGTCTTCGTTCCGCTATATGAGTGTTTTCACCATGCTCTTTAAATGACCTGGCGTGATCTTGCATAACCTCGCGAGCAATATCTCACGTAATGAGAAGTTCTCTGCGGCAGTGTCTAACATGTTCATGCAATAAATTCTCATCAGCAACCCCGGTATTCACGCCTTGTTGAGTAACCTTAAAACCGCTAGTAGCTCTGGTCACCTTGATTTCTGTAATGAGATACTGAGAAATGCCAAGTGTGCCAATGTCTAAAGTAAATAGCTTTCCCAAATGATATCCCTCCCGCAGTTTTCCCTGTCATACGACAGGGTAACATTCATCGTGACTGGCGAATAGCAGAAGTGATGGAAATACCATAACAGGCGACCGTTCGGTTCCACGTAAGCATCGTCCTATCTCATTAACTCGCAACACATGTAAATTTCTCGAGCAAGTCATACTGTACATACGCAAGTAGTGAATTACCTAGAAGAGCATGAGATCACATTTAAACTGTTTTCACAGCGGTTATTGATGCCACACTCGATTCGGCCGTTTTAGTAAAGATATATGTTCAGCAGTTGAAACCGGTTTTCAAGTGGACGCAGCGTTTCTCGGTTCCGCCATCGCAGAATTGTAAACAAATTAACGAGCTTAAATCTATCGTTGTAGCATGGATTAAAGTTTCTTTCCAACAGAAAATTTCCCATTACACCGCGCATCACATTGCATAAGCGTTCCGGTGCGGACTTACCAAAGTAGCCCTCATTCATGCGGCGCCGCGATTTGCAGCTACAAGGCCTATGCGGTTTGGACCTCTGGCGCAACGTTGGCCATTCAACGAAAGCTGTCACCGACCTCAGAGGCACGTACTCGACGCAAGCCTTCACAGACGAAGCTAAACACATCATCGCCAATCACAATGTTGAAGAGGTAAACGCCATATAACATATTGTAGCTGCTTCGCGTAATATTGGCATGGCGATTCATGCAGGTCTTCTTCTTCACATCAGCCAATCAGAAGCCTGCTCATTCGCTGATGTTCGGGAAAGCACCGAACTTCCCTTCCGAACCTCCGATATTAAAGGCGCCAATGAATGGAGCGCGTAGCTGTTGGAACCGAGTTACATAATAATCATTTTTACCACTCGTAAGCGTTGAAGTATTTATTGCATGGTCATTTCCCGCCTTAGCTGCTTTTGAACGCCCTTAGTTAAGATCGTTGAGTACACCCGACTCTCATCTGGTAGACTTGGTCCTCATAGTAACAAGGGTGTTACTATGAGAACACTCCTTCCATGCGAGTTTTAGGATTCCCAACTCCAAAACAATACCCTTCACAACCGGCATCAAAGCCGCCAACGCTGCATCCATATAATTATATGCAGCCATGTAATTAGTGAATATGCTCCAGACTAAATCAAACTAGCATACTTGCGACGCCCATCTGCCGTACAAGAATAGTCGTCACCTGGCTTGCGTATATTTGCTCGAATGTTGCCCAGTGTCATGCATCCTGCCTCAGTCAGACACATGACGCGGGAACATTCAAACGTTGCGCGTAAATCGCCCCTTTCTTCCTCATAGTAACACCACTTACCACAAAAAAAGATCTTGAATAAGGATGACGATGTGGGAAAACTAAGCTGAAGCATGAAGAATGATGCAACATCGCCTCGCGCTTGATTATGCAAAATGGCAATTTGGAAGAACAATATAACTTGTTGCGTAATACAAAAATACCACGTCACATGCCCGCCTGTACGCCTATGCGCGCCTCGATTGCTGTTCTCCGTAATTTCCCACGTGGAAACGACCATCGCATTTGGCCTTGTGGGCTGGCGCTTAAAATGCCTAAAGGGCAACGGGGCTGGCTCTGCGATGACGCAACTGTTGCTTGCGGTAGCGCAACCGATAACCGCTACGTTTGCTTATCGCTGCCATGAACCGCCACGAGGGAAGCATATTCTTTGCGATAGGTGGCGAGACACTGGAAGTTGTAAAGGAGTACGTCTACTTAGGACATGTAGTAACCGCGGAGCCGAACCATGAGAGTGAAATAACTAGAAGAATAAGGATGGCATGGGGCTCAATCGGCAAGCACTATCAAATCATGAATGGTAATCTACCACTATCCCTCAAGAGGAAGGTATATAACAGCTGCATCTCACCGGTACTTACCTACGGAGCAGAAACCTGGAGACTTACAAAGAGGGTTCAACTTAAATTCAGGACGACGCAGCGAGTGATGGAAAGGAAAATGATAGGTGTAACCTTAAGAGACAGGAAGAGAGCAGAGTGGGTCAGGGAACAAACGGGGGTTAAGGACATCATAGTTGAAATCAAGAAGAAGAAATGGATATTCTTTTAGGGAGCCTTGGAATCAAAGTGCGCAAGCGGGCATGTCACGTGGTATATTTTTGTATTTGTCGGGCATCTGTAGTAAACACAGAAACACTAATACTTAATAGGCACAAAGTTAGAAAATGTCTAATCGGGCGTTTTGCTAAGCAATCTACTACTTTCTCTTTGGAATCTCTTGTCCAGCTTCGTTACATGAAAAGTTCGCTCATTTTTGTTGTTTTATTAAGCAATCGAAGAGAGCACAAAAAGGGTGTGACACTCTACACACTAGTCAGTAACATGCTTTGGGTCGCGTCGCGATAGAGTGCTTCGGCATATTTTTAAACTCTGACTACAGTTAGCTGCGGCACCCTGTATACAGTAACCATGGGAAGGGATTGCACGTAAAAACACATACATGCCTATGAACGATCAATGAACACAATCTGTTCTTCAGATAGCGAAACCGATTGCTGCGTAATGCAATTGCTTTTAATCTAAGCATTGTGGCTGCCTCGGCGATGCATCAGCGATCTTCCCTGCCCTCTGATCATGACTGGCAAGATGACTGGCAAGATGGGATGATTCTCTTCCATTTAACAAATTAGCGTGTTCTTTCGAATTACTGTTGATAAACAATCGAGTCTGACCGATGTGGACGCTGCTGTACGTGGAAGGAGTTCTACATACCGCCACAGAAAAACACATGGTATACTTATTAAAAAGCTTGGCAGAACAAGCCTTGTCATTTGCTCTTGCATCTGTCTTTGCACGCCTGTCAATCACTCCACACAAACTACCCCTTCTTTTTGACCCGCAAAAAAAAAATCAGCAACAAAACATCAACACGAAACTGTCCCGCAACTTTCTTCAACCTGTGCGAAATCGAATGCGCATAAGGAATCGCAGGAAATCTTTCGTGCTCGCTATGTCAGGCATACGATCGATTAATCGAGGGCACTTTGCTTCTTAGTTTGATTAGGAATTGCTCAGGAGCCGACCCGACAAATGAAGTCGAAAAACCAGCGCTAGTCAGCCTGTAAGCGGTGGAAACTCAAATACTTCCAATGCGAAATAAACTACGATAGTAAATTAGGCAATCATGTACTAACACTTATGATTACAGTGTATATAATGTGTACAGGACATATGTTCATGGTGGTTTCTTACAGCCCCTATTTCTGTACCTGAGCTACCAAGCAGTTCATTCCACCTGCGAAGATACCAAGCCTGAGGCACCACAAGAGACTGTGGATAAGTACAGCTACATCACAAACTATAACCGCAGCGTCTTTGCAGGTGAGTTGACAAATGCGAACGCGCATTGTCCGCTACATAACCAGCGTTGACTCCGGAACTTTTGAATGCCTTCTGATAAATGGTAACGGATCGTTTTTTTCTCTCTTCAAAAAAAAAACAAAAAGAAATAGTGACCACCTTTATGTACACTCCTGGTACACTCTTCACGCGTGCTAAGACAAAGCAAGAGCTCGCTGCAGATGTCAGCAGAATAAAAGCTCTGCAATTGTCAATATAACAAGGATGTCAGGTTAAATCTATCAGCTTCCAGGGCTTTGCTGCTCAGTCCTATACATCAGTCCACTCTTTTTTGTTCTGCTGCCCCCTATTTTGTGCGCAGTCATGTCATTTCACCTGGCGCAGTGCTCCGTTACATGAGATCAATTCTGTGTTTGTACAAGAACGTCAAAGTGAATTACGGTGATATATTGCGCTGTAACTTTAGACAAGTACGCCATTCAAGTAAGGCGGTGACTGCTTGAAATATAACGCAGGCGACAGCGAAACTGCGATAACTTGACTTTGGAATTTGAACAGCTTAGTTCGTCCGCCTCTAAACATCAACTGAAAAAAAGTTCTCAGAAAAACAAAATTAAAAAAAAAACGTGGGAAAAAAGTTGGGGGCAACATGAGCGTAAATGCTCTATGTATATTGCGCTCTCATTCGACAGAAGACCGTCTGCTGTTCGTAAGCCGTGCACAATACTGCTGTGCGTAAGATGTGGTTGTCGTCTCATCTTTAACAAAACCACTGTCATTTTTAAATATGCGGACCAACTGACAAGGGAAATCGCTGAGGCCTACAACATAACGACTAGAGGCAGGACTTGTATTAGTGAACCACCAATCGCTCTTCATGAGAAGGAATTTAGTTACCTGCGCCAATCTTTATTATCTATAATTTTGACAATGCTGCCTTGGTGTTTCTTTGTGTCTTGCGCATGTCACGGGTCATGCACGTGCTACATATATATATTTGACAATTTTTCTATACAATATCAGTTGTATAATGAACCGAGGGTCCCACTACAGTTCTTTTACTTTGGGACCCTCGCCTGTATATTCGCTAATCTTGTATTACCTTTTGATATCAATAAACTGAAACTGAAACTGAGAGTCAGCGCCGTGTTGTTCCGTTTCCTTCTTTTGTCCTTGTCTAGTGTTGCGCTGTAACCAAGTTCAAGATGTGCACAACATATCCCAGACATCTGTAAAAGGACTTCAGTTGATACAAGCGCGCAGCGTGCAGATATGTGTGGGAGTTCTACAGGCAACATCAAGTTCCCTGAGCCGAGCAGGAGCGCAGGAACCCACCCCTTGTATGTCATTCGTAATTTAATATGGAGGCCTGCCGGCATATTTTGCGTCTAGTCACTTATAAAACCCATATCCCCCGCTTATTTTGATAGATTAAAGCCGTCCCGCAACGCAAATAGAGTGTGTGTATTAATAGTACATCCCACAGCTTCCTATGTCGACGCGTTGTGAACCGCCAACATCGTTGTGAAACGCCGTTGCAACATCCTTGTGCAATTGCCAGCATTGCCCCGTGCGTCATGTGTTTCATGTGCGAGTGAAAACATGCGCGGCTCCCGACGGTCGCAGCTCAAGCAGAGATGAAATGCGTTGGCCATCTCCGTCGCGCGAATGTGCATGAGGGGGTGCTTGAGGCTAGGCTTGCGTTGCTCGAGCAGAATCTGCCAACTTTATTCAAAAGGGCATCGTCGTCCGCGGTGACACGCGTGCTATCTCGCCAGAGAGAACAGCGGCTCATACGCTTTTACGTACTGTGCTCTCACCGCATACATTTCTTTGAAGGGATAGATACCTGGAGGCCACTGTGCTCGCTGCGGCGGTTGTGTTTTCTTACGCCAGCGTTCTGTAGAGGAACACCAGTTTGGATCCTAAGGGAGTTAGCTGCTAGCCTTACTTTGTGTTACGTTGCAGTTTGGGCGGGAAAAGACGAGAAGCTAGTTTTCAAAAACCTACAACATTCAAGACCAAAAAAGAGAAAAACGAAAGAAAACAACAATGCCAATTATAACACATTGTGACTGCAACCTAGTCACGCTCACGAGGCACCGTGGTTGCACAAAGTCCCGTTATACGCTGGGAGAAAAAAATTCAAACGTCGCTAGTAATGCCGATGCTTGCGTCCACGATGGTAGCCATTACGTTGCGGCGGTGCTACAGTCGATGTGCCGATGTCACCACGTCTTTCACCGACCGCGACATCGGAGCACGACCCTCTCGCACCCGCTCATCAGCGTGACCACTAAAGTCCCTACCAGCAAACACTGTCATCTCTGCTGATTCATTGCAGGCGCACTCCACGTCCTGGATCACTCTGTGGGTGAGGTTTTGTCGGCGCTTCAGTCGCGCGACATGCTCGCCGACAGCGTGGTGGTGTTCACCAGCGACAACGGGGGTGGGCCGATGGACGCTTCGCTAAGTGTTCCCAACACTGGCAACAACTGGCCCTTGCGTGGCTCCAAGGGGGACATGTGGGAAGGGGGCATGCGAGTACCGGCGGTGCTCTGGTATGGACGACTAAACAGCTGCCGACCACGACGACCTTCGCAGCAGCTGATGCACATTGTCGACTGGGGGCCCACACTATACGCGGCTGCAGGTATTGTGCTGTTTGCAGATGAGCATGTTTGTGCACGAGTTGCTCTTATTTTGCGTCAAAAACTCCGGCGATAGGCCCCTTCTGCGATAACATGACCATACTGAGTCATTGCAATATAACACCAAAATATGTATTCTCAAGACATGTTATTACGAAACTAAATTTCCTGCCAGTGCAGGAACCTTGTGAACTTAAGCTCAAGGAAGAAATTTCTTGACACAAAGCTTTGGTGAAACTATGGACATAACATTGCTTGGTAGGAAGTTGATCTTTTTTCCCTGGGGCAGTACCGGCTCCTTTACGCATCCAGAGTCCACTGTGAGCCGCTTCACACCATTATGTGTTTACTGACGCGGGCAGCGAGATTGCCCTACATATTTTTCGCCTACTTAAGAAACGTGGCTTAATGCTGACAAAAACGCCCATAGTGTAACGTTATTAGGTGCCACGTAGCCCTTGTGCGAACTTTCGGTTAATACGCCCACATTGCAATGTGCCATGTATATAGTGTTAAGCGCAACCTCTGTTAACATTGGCCGTACTGTGTTACGACCTGAATCCAACCAATTGTGCATTTAATGCTACAAGGCGTAAGGCCAGTGAGAGGGGCCAATCGAAACATTTTTACCAGTCCATAAAACGTCAGTATTTGCCTGTGCGACTCATTCAAGTGTGTGTGGTGCGTCTGAATGCTCGAAATCACGGGTGATGACGGGCTTGTAGAACTAATCAATGTATGCCCAGCGTCCTTCACCGACGATTTAAGCTTAATAATGGTCATTGAGATTCGTATGCATGTAATCATACCTGAATTATCACACGACTGTGGAAATTGCTGCAGGAAAAGCCTCTACGTCCACTTTACCACTGGAACCGTAAGAAAGCTGTAAATAGCTGAGTGCAGTCCGTTTACTGACTGCGAGGAGTACAGCACTTAAGCTGTCGGCGGCCTCCAAGAAAGAAATACCTTAACAAAAGTTTGTTTTCGTCGAAAACAGGGTTCGGCAACCTGCGGCCCGCGGGTCACTATTATACGGCCCACGGCACGATGTCAGAACCCCGTCGCCCCTCTCCTGTTCACTTCATATCTGAAGGCCAACATGTCAGTTGAGACGTGAAATGGCGTTAGATAGCAAAAAAAAAAAGAAAAACTAACATGATTTCTATTCCAGATGTCAATTCGCCTATTTTTTCTCTTTCCCTGGAAACCACATTTATTCGTGCTCTACCATAACTGCTCAGCTCTGGCTGATATTGTTTAGCGTGAGCCGAAGGATGTATAAAAGTGATCATGTTGCTTACCAACTGTGATAACAGAAACGCGGTCTTCCTTCAATTCTAATGCAGTTATTGAGTGCGTATAGCATATGCTGCCCATGGAATAAGTATCATTCTTCAACACTCGGAACTCAGTTCTTTGACGTCATGAGGGCGGAAAATAAAGGAGTGCTGAATAATAGAACCAACAGACGGAATTGTGCATCTTGTAATATGCGTCTGGGTCCGTACGCTTTCGCGTACACACCGACGGCAAGCTCAATATTTGCTGCTTATTATTTTGTTTCACCCATACACTTACAAGGCGGAGACGTTTCGGACCTCGGTGACGTAGACGGAAGGAACCTCTGGGAGGCATTGACTACGTTCAAGGACATCGGGCACGAAGACGTGGTCCTAGAGATCGAAGGTTGGAAGGATGCGGCGGCCATCATCTCCGGCAGGCAAGGAATGAATATTTTCATGAAAGCATTCGTAGAAATTGCTCCCTTTGAAAGACTTCAGAAATGCAGAAATGGCGTTTTGAAACGTCTTTATTGTGCGCGAATTTAAGTCCACTACTGGAAAACTAGGCGTCCTAAAATGACCTTTTCAACGTCGATAACGTGTACAGGAAAGAAATGGGAACAAAGAGAAATGTGCTGCTTGTCAGCGGCGCAGTGTTCACACAAAACCTAAAATTTAGTAAACGTTCAGCAGAATTAGATGTGTGCGCTATCCGTAGGACGCAGGTTATCTAAGAGATATCATTCCGCCTGCCCTAGCATGTCCTCCGTAACGCGTTCATGTTCTGTGGTAAAGCGCACTCGCTGTTCTTGCAGGTACCCCACTGCATCATTTTAACCGCGTCCTAAGCAAAGCTTCGTAAAAATAAAAAAGTAGTACTCATATGCTATAGGAGCCCGGGTACTGGGCCCTTGCCGAATATAATCCAGCGAATCGGCAATGCGTCGTCCGAAGCACTTCTAACAATTGAGATCCACTGAGGTGGGTCGCAATAACGCTGCAGGAGAATGTCAGGTCGCAGGTGTCCGACATTCGGAAATGTCAACTGTTCCAACGTGTGCGGATTAGCGGTCGCGGCAGTTTGACGCCTCTGCGTATCAAAACGATCCCACCAGAGAGACATGAAGGAGGTCACACCACCCGCATACCTGTAGATTGTCGCGCACGATTTCTGGGCTTACGTAGAGGTTGTCCGAACCCCATGTCCGCGGATTTTATCGGCTTGCCACCCCGGCATACTTCGTCCGAAAGCATGACCATTTCTATAGAATCCGACTCTCACCGATACATTTCATATCATCAATTGCAAATGCTTTGTGTTCAACATGGTTGGCGCGTGTGCAGTATTGCAGCTTTTTAGGATAGCAGTAATTTTAGGATTGCAGCTTCAGCCGCTTCTGCAGCCTATGCACGGCTGTTCTTGGTAGCGTCAATTGCACAGACGCCTGAAGGGCTCATTTGGTTCAGCTCCGGATAAGTACATGTTGCACCCATTCCACATCTGCCTTGCTCGTGTTCGAATGTGCACAACTCGTCCAGTTTATGACACTTCCGTTTTCCTTGACTTTGGCGGATGGTCGGACTTGATGGAGCTGTGGGTGTAACAGGTCCGGAAGTTTTACTTCACCTGCGTGGCACATCCACACACTGGGCCATCTCTTGCGCAAAAAGAAGAGAAAGAGTCATTTGACGTTTTCTGTGAGTCATCCCTTACCACGTATATGAATCACTATAAAGAGACACGTGAACACAGTTTGAAGATCATGATACGCTCGTCGAAGATTTGTGGGGCGCAATAGAGAGTTCACCTGTCCCTTTAAAGGGCACCTAAACCACGTCCAATATTTTACAGCGAAAGCTGTTATGAGATCATTTCAACGGCCGTTTTTGGTGGCGTAGTTGTCCGCCGCCGCCGCCGCCGCCGCCGGTGTCCGTAACCACTATCGCTCGAAATAAGAAAAAAAAAAAAATAAGAAAAAATTCCAGGATGGAACGAGGTTCGAACCTGGGCCCTCTGCGTGGGAGCCCAGTATTACCTCTGAGCCATGCCGGTGCTTTTTTTTTTTTCTTTCATGGTATTATTACAAATGTGTGTAACTAGCATACATAGCGAACAAAATATTCAAGGCGGTCTCTACCAGCGTACAAGCGTACACAGAAGCCTAAAAGGGTATTAAAGCTATACATTTCATGAAGAGTGGATACCAGTCCGGTTGAAACTCTAATTGTTTGTAAAAGTCTTTTAGCTGAAGAGCCATTTGAATGAGATGCAACCGCGATGATACCATGGGTTCCGCATGTCTGTCTAACATGCGAGTTTTCCATAAACTGTGCATACCCATTAGTAATAGCATGTCAACAGGAATAGAATGGCTTTTGGGTGGCATGAGATAACGTATGCTATACGAATTTAAATCGAGTTGTTTTTTAAAAGCCCTTTGTAGAACGTCCCAGAAGAGTATGGCGTCTTTACAGCTGATGAAGCAATGTTCTATAGTTTCCGGAACTTCACAGAGGCGACAGTTAACTGAAGATACAAAGATGCCTTTGCTGCTTAACCAGGTCTTCACAGGCAGCGTCTGTGTATGCACTTTGTAGAAGAATGTCTTGGATGTTGGTGAAATAGGCATTTTCTTCACACGCACAAGCACGTCGTGTCCAGGCAATCCAGCATATAGTGAGCGGTACAAAGGTGCAGGAAACAACATATCTAATATGGCATTATATAGATCTTTTCGTGAACTAGAGAATAAATAGTCATTAGAGAATCTTACTGTCAAAAACCGCACTGATTCATACACTTCACGCATGAATCCTTGCAAATAGGGAGGCGAGGCACAATTAGCAGATACCACTAAACTTGGTAAAACATCGACGAGATTCACTTGTAAAAATGTTCGAAGCAGCGGATGATCGCAGTCCCGAAAATAAAAAACGGGACACCAATTGTCTAATAAAGAGATGCACCAACCCAAGACCACCTGCACAAACTGGTCTAAAAACATTGTCACGCCTCATCGGTCGTAACTTGATGACCAAATAAAGGTAGCAAAGATTCGGTGAAACTTCTGAATGTAAACCCTGGAACAATGTAGTATTTGCAGTACGTAGAATAATTTTGTTGCCAGGAATAGATTGCATGCTTTAGCTCTGCCAAAAATTGAGAGGTTATGGGGAATAAACGTTGGGCGTAACGCTTTAGGCTGGGTACACGTTCTTTCCAATAATGTGCGCTTGACTTATATGCATCCAATGGAACGCCAAGGTATTTCGGTGGCACACAAGACCATGCAATACCCTCGAAATTCGTTGGTTTATAAGCCCACGGGCCAAACCACAGTCCTAAACTTTTAGCAAAGTTCATTCGTGCACCAGAAATGGTTCCGAATTCCCGAATAGTGGACACCACTGTTGTTATGCTGGAAATGTCTGTACAAAAAACGCCAGGTCATCTGCATACGCTAATACTTTCACCTCATTTCCATAAACACTGAAACCATGAACATTGCAAGATCGAATCACGCTTAAGCACAGTGGTTCCAAATAGAGGGCAAAAAGCAGTGGCGACAACGGACAGCCTTGCTTCACAGAAGAGTGAATCGACACAGGTTTTGACAGGTGGCCATTAACAATCAAACGAGTTGAACAATCACTGTAGCATAGTTTTATACCTTTGAATATAGTGGAACCAATGTTAGCATGGTCTAAAAGAGAAAATAGAAAGGAATGACGAACCCGATCAAACGCCTTCGCTAAATCTACTTGTAACATTGCCAGTTGGTCATACGAGTGGGAAGAATGTTCCAATACTGTGCGGGCAATGTGTATGTTGGTTTGTATTGAACGACCTTTCAGGCCGCAGTCTGGTGGGCGCCAATAAGAATTGACATTGCAAATTGTAGTCTGTTTGATAGTATTTTTGCAAAAATTTTATAGTCAACGTTACACAGTGTAATCGGTCTGTAGCCGTCAACATGACGAAGCTTTTCTCTATCTGAGTATTTCGGAATTAGGACGGTGTGGCTTCTTGTAAAAGATTGAGGAAGGGTCCCCAGATTCAAACTCTGCGTGAAAATGTCCAGCAGTACCGGGCACAGTAAGGATTTAAAGGTTTTGTAAAACTCGCCCGACATTCCGTCGGGTCCTGGCGTTTTCGACATCGGTAACTGGTCAACGGCGAGTTCTATTTCTTTTAAAGTGATAGGCCCACTAATAGACTCACACTCTTCGTCAGATAAAGGAGTCACAAATGACAGAAACTGCGTTACGAGATCTTCATTCTGTTTTTCATAGGAATCGCTGAACAATGCTTTGTAATAAGCTTCAAATTCTGTCATGATTTCACTTGTATTAGTTACCAATGACCCTTGCGAATATAAATCTGGTATAAATTTGCTTTTTGCGTTGCGGCATTCATCGAGTAAGGCTTGACGTGTGGGTTCCTCTGAATGCAAAGTACGAGTATTGCGTGATCGAACACGGGCACCTCTGTAGCGTAAGGTGTCGTACCTCTGGAGTGCGCATTTGGCATTAGCGATTTCGTCTGTGTAACAACCAGGCGCCTCACATTCAAATTCATATAAGTTTTCAAGATTCTTTAGTAACATCTTTTGTTCTAACCTTCTGTAAAAGCCCCGCACTGATCCGATTTCGATAGCTACTGTCCGAACTTCTTGTTTGAAAATTCCCAAGAGGCAAACAAAGGCATGTCAGCCGACGCAACGCCTCAGGGCTACGCGCACGCGAACAGTAAATTCCTGGTCACTCACAATTGAAGAGTTGAGTTTCCAGAGTGCCCACTGCGGTCTGAAATTGATCGAGTGTTATGACCAATCTGCCCCACAACAATGCAGTGATCTGAGAACGAAATAGGCTCCGTTTTGCATGACAGGTCACGAGAAATAAGAGGCGCTGAAACATAAATGCGATCAATTCTAGTGTGAGTACTACCCTGTGCATGTGTATATGAGGGTAATCTATTCATTGCTCCTATGTCAACAAGTCCCGCATTTTGAACTATCAGAGATAGCACTTCAGCACTCTTATCGCTGCGGCTAAACCCAGTACGATCATACGGACTGCAAACACAGTTGAAATCACCCATGAGCAGAATGTTACGGTCAGGATCTAGCAAAGTGGCCAAGCTTTCAAAGAAATTAGTGCGCCGCGGTGCATCATTGAAGGCATATACATTGATTAGGCGCCACGGCAAACCATACAGCATAAAGTCGCATTGTATAAGCCGCCCCTCTGTCAACATTATAAGCAACAGAAGAATAAGGTAAACTCTTCCTAAGAAACAAAAGGCAGCCCGCCGATAGGCCTACAGCGTGCGAAACAATTACATCAAATACGGAGAGATATGGCCGCAAGGCCCTCTCCGTATCCACTTCACTCTCGATCTTCGTTTCTTGAACGGCGACGAAGTCAAGGTGATGGCTGAACAGCAACCGGCGGAGCTGCACCTGCTTCTGCTTGGATCGAAGTCCACATACGTTGATCGTTGCAAAAGTGACTTTCTGAGGCAGCGCCATGGTGTCTACACTTTTATCAGAGCTGCATACGCCGGTCTGGTGGGGAAGGGGCGCGTGAATGCTCCCCGTTACCGCCACCAGGCCTCCTTGATCTTGAACGTCTGCACTTTCCTGCATGCTTTGATGATCTCCGACGTCGTGATTGTCTTGGGCCAACCGCCGAATCACTTTCCTCACTCGTCTCAGGGTTTGACGATGCAGGGCGCTTACTTATGGAAACATCGACGGATTCTCGCACATCGGCACTAGTTAGCTTCTCACGTGGCGTTTCTACATCAGCATTACTGCTGGGGCTTTCCTTTTGTGTCAAGACTGATCATGTGCAGGTACCGCTTCCTTCTCTCCGCTGTCTGTCACATCTACGGTGTTTGACGCTTGTTTAGATTTCTCCGCTCCAGCACAGTCACTAGCTGCGTCTTTGTCAACAGCACAGGGCTCAGCGACGGCAGCACATGGAAGGTCTCCCGTTGCATCGAGGACTTCCGTAGCGTCCATGATATGTTCTGGAAACGCATCTTCAGGTGGTCGCATGCGATGTCGTAATTTATTGGCATACGTCGCCACACATTCTTCAGCCGTATG
Source organism: Rhipicephalus sanguineus (assembly GCF_013339695.2). NCBI lineage: Eukaryota > Metazoa > Arthropoda > Arachnida > Ixodida > Ixodidae > Rhipicephalus > Rhipicephalus sanguineus. The sequence continues at coordinate 25,926 of NW_023614516.1, forward strand.
TCCAAACCGCCGACAATCATCGCAGCGTGGTGTCCTACTTTGTTGCAACGAAGGCATAAAGGTGGCCTGCCGGGAATCAGCACTAGGCTTTGTAGACCACAAACTGAGAGTAGGTGCGGGATGTCGGAGACACGGACTCCGTCACCAAGTGCCAGTACAACGTCTCGGTTAAGGGTCCTCATCTGTTCCATTTCTGACACCCTCCAAGTTTCCGCTGAAATCGACTTGATCTTTCCGAAAGGCTGAAAGGCTTCGTGCACATAAATATCTTCCAGGCGTTCAGGGAGCCATAACAGCTTCATTTTAACTTCCGTGGGTTCAGGGTCTATAACGACGCATCTTCGTCCTCGAACAAAGAATTCACCACAGGTTACTATCTTCACTTTAGATAGCGCAGTCCTGCAAGTCACCATCCAGACATGTGACATTTGAAACTGTCCGATCGAGGTTATATCAGCAAGATCTATGATATTCCGGAGGGCATCTCGAAAGTCCTGCGCTCGGTATGGACGGCCAGCAAGGTCTGCATGCAGGAAAACGGAGTCAGCGACGAGCTTACCAGTAGGAAGACGGGGCAGGACGATACGGTAGTCATTACTGCTGGTAGAAACCTGGGCAGTACCTCGGCTTGAAGCCGATTGATCCTTTGTAGCGGAGAACATCAAAAACACGACCGTTCCCAGAGCCATGCCGGTGCTTGGAACTGCCTTGCAAAACGACGCTATACAGGCTTCATCTTCAGAAGGAACCACATTAACATATGTAATTTAGTGTGGTAGAAGAGTGAAATAACAACCACGCACCACACAACGCGAATTATGTAACCAGGCGTCACACAATCCTAATTGCGCAACGAGTGGGCTGTTGGATGCTTCCAACCCACTACAAGGGGCTCTGCAATAATTCTTCATCGTCATCAGGCACAACACCAACAAAGTGCGCATAATGCCTTACATGTTTTTAGCGGGTACCACGGCTCTCCGTTGAACGACGAAAAATGGCATAGTGGCTGCTTCCCTACTTCACAGAAATTATGATTTATAGCGTAGTGGGTTCCTCGCAAGTGCACTTGCATTGGTTGCCAAGGAAGCCCATGAGCCCATCATCCATTTCCTCAGGGTCTCAATAAAGTTCTTCTCCCTTCTCTCTGTATCTCTTTCTCACGTCAATATATGTTATATTGCATGGTGGGAGAGTTAAATAGCGACCGGGTGTCACACAATGCGAATTACGTAACTGGTGAGCCGTTTAAAACCCATTAGAAAGGGCTGAGCCACAATTCTTCATCGTCATCAGTCGTCACGTAAACAAAGTGCACATAATGCCTTACATATGTCTAGCTGGAACCTCGCTTCTGCGCACAATGACGAATAATGGCGTTGTGGGTGCTTCCCAATTTCACAAATATTGTGATTTATGGCGTAGTGGGTGCCTTGCTAGTGTACTTGTATTAGTAGCCCCAACGGGCTTTAGAAATGCCGCTCTTCCAGCTTTCGCTGTGACTGTGCTGCGCTTTCCGCGCAGGCCTGGCATTTTTTTTTGTTTTTTTTTTTAAAACATTTCAAGTAAACGCGTGCATCGACTTCAGAATGCCGTCACGATCTACAATGCCAAACGCGGTAGCGCTACGAGCCGCGGACGCCCCAGAAATCCCAAGAAACAATCCCTCCTCCTCTCCGTGCCTTTCGGCATTCCTCATCCCCTCATCGTTCGCCGTTACGTCAACGTGTCGCCTGCTCGTCATCCACAGCCCCTGTTTGTCCGCTCGCAGGTACGCGGGCTTGCTGCTCTTCTCCTCGCACGGCGAGGAGGAACACTCGGCCTGGAGGAGAGATGAGCCGACGAAAGGAGCTTAGCGAAGGAAAGAGTTAAACGAGCGAGAGCCTCTTTTGCATCATCAAACCCGTGTAACTCCGTCATTACGGCACCGTTTCGAAAAATTCTCACGGCTACGTGTTGTTGTAGACTTGTGCACGACTGCAACACCACAACTAAATTTCGATATCTGGGTGATTTAGGGACCCTTTAAAGATAGTCATATACGTGGCAAGTCAGGACTCACCGAAAATGGTAACACATATACTCCTTTTTTTTTAGAGTCTGGGGTGTCGCGATTTGCACCACTGTCTCACCTGCAAAAGAAATACAAGAACAAATGTAATCAGAGAAGTAGAACTTCTTGGAAGTGCTGATATCCAACAAAACATTTAGTGTTTGTGTTTATAGTCCAGCAAACAACACTTTTGTTTTTGTCTTTAGTTCTGCCTTATAAGCGTATGAATTGGGAGAAATCTCTTTGGAACATTCCATATGGCGTAAAAATGTTGCACCATCTCCCGCTAAAGGGAACCATGTGTAGATGCGAAGCAGCGGGGACATGGTGTAATTTTTTTAGGAGCTGGCTCGCCAGGTTCTTAAGCTGGGGCGAAGTCCCGCGCCGTAAGCTGCATCCATCCATTCAAAGCGTCGTGGAACGCGAAGAGGAACGCTACGCGCGTCGTGTCGATCCTCTAGCCTGGCCGTAAAATCTCACACGGCGAGTGGGGAGCGCGGTTGATAGGCGCGCGAGAGGAGGGGGAGCGTAGGAGAGAGAGGGAGGGGACGCGCATGCGCAGAGGGGCGTGGACGCTCATCGTGGCGTTGCGCAGGAGAGAATGAGGCGCGCGAGAGGGGGAGCGCAGGAGAGGAGAGAGAGGGAGAGGGGACGCGCATGCGCAGTGGGGGTGTGGACGCCGCGGGAGGGATCGATGGACAAAGCCCCGCCTTAAGCTGCTTCGCATCTGAAATGCGATGCTCTGAATAACTAGAAGCGATGCATGCCAGGCGAATGAGCAGGTGATGTGAACGGGCCGCGGGAACGCTTTAAATATGCAACTAAGCGTCGACCTCCGAGTGTTTCAAACCGGTTACTACAAATTCCGTGCTATTCATTTCATGGTCCGCATTGCTGCGCGCATTGTCTGGTCTTCGTACGCTAGCGCATGTGCATATTTGTTCCGTTTCATTTTTTGACATCCCTTGTGTACGTGAAATGTGTCTGAATATACCCGAGTTTAATGGAAATGCAAAATGAACTCGCTATCTTTATGTTTATTATTTCTGTGGCGAAAGACGTCCAATGATGACTTAGGCTATAGAACATGTTTAATACATCATTATTTACAGGAATTCAATAACCTATAGGGAGACAGGTGGTTGTGTGAAATGAGAGATTTGAAGTCCTAGCGGCAAACAGCTTTTTGTAGCGTTCATACTGTTAGACATTTGTGATAGCGTGATTAGCACTGCAGTAACGAATAAGCCCTTAATGTCTCCTGCAAAATTCCATTATGCCAGGTACAAGCTGGTAAACCGTTCTGAGGATCCCTGTGAACCGTACCTGAATAACCGAGTGCCTCTCCCGGAAGGAGATCCCCCCGGAGGCCTCGACCTGGATGCCCTGATGGTGTCATCCGACGCATGGAAAGCAGTGCACGAAGCGACCATCCACTCGGACCCACGCTTCTGGTCTCCGCCTAGACCCAACTGGCGCCAAGAGGCAACGATTGCGTGCAGCGCCAGCGGCGAGCCAACGGTCAATTTCGATCCGTGCGAGGACGTCTTTGTCTTCGACATCTTCAACGACCCGTGCGAGCTTAACAATCTGGCGTCCTCTCAGCCTGAGGTAAGTACAAGCGTCATAATTGGTCAGTTCACTGTTTTGATTGAGAGAACGGGATCAGTGGGATCATGTACACTACGCTTATTGCACGATATACACTGTGTGCGTAATGTTGTGCTGCGATGACTTCCTGTAAGTGGACATGATCCCGTTTGCTCGTACCAAAGTTTGCGTTGTTCAATCTGGGCGCTGCATCGACGTACGTATAAGAAAAGACCAGGCAGCTGTGAGGTCATCTGGCTTCACACAGCCGCATTCCCGGTCACTGCAGGAAATACGACGGTTATCCTGTTTTGAAAAAAGAGGAGCTAATTGCGTCATCATTCCTTCGGAGTACCTGCATAATAAAGAATTTGCTTTTCGTGATCGTCAGCCCATGTTTTTTTTTTGTATCTGTTTTCGGTTTTTAGTTTTCCCGTCGGTCTCAAGACCTACATTTGCGTGTGTCAGCGATTCTACTGGCGCGCTATGTCTACAATTCTAAGCGACGAGAATCTTGACAGTATGCGAGAGCTTTCGTTCCTTGAAACCATGCGAACACTTACTTCGTCGTTGTGAATAAATCATGCCAGCCAGTCGCATCAAGCCCTCTTATAATCTCCATGCTGTCAATGGCTTTAGTCTCTAGAATGGCAACGCTGTTCCTTAGGGGTTTATGAAATGAATTAGAGAGCACGGTGACGAAGCAGTCGAATAAAGCAATCGTAGTGTTAGTAGCAGCCACGCGACCTAAAGCTTGCGCTGGGCTGGCTTCAGGGGCGTAGCCAGAAATTTTTTTCGGGGAGGGTTCAACCATACTTTATGTATGTTCGTGCGTGCGTTTGTGTGTGCGCGTGTATATATACGCAAGAAAAACTGAAAAATTTCGGGGGGGTTTGAACCCCCCCCAACCCCCCCCCCCCTGGCTACACCCCTGGCTGGCTTCTGGCTGCATCGCAACCGCCGTTCTCCGACGCTCGCCCTTTAGGTTGCTGAACGTTCACGTGTCAATAAATTATGTCGCATGACAAGCACGCAATACGTGGTAAAGCGAGCTCACTGCGAATCCTCACAACGTACGTGGCATGTATATGTATATCTCACTACGGATATGCCCTTGCATCTGTGTTTACATCTGTGGTTCCAACAAAAATGTTATTAGCCCATTTGGAAGCTCTCAAGAAAGCTCTGCATGCAGTATAAGACAAACATGCAGTATAAGACAAACACTCAATGGCAAACTTTCCCCTGATATTTTTTTCTTCTTTTACGTTTCCACCATTAGACTCTCACACTCACTTCCTATAGCCATTGTAATTGAATTTATTGTGGCACCACTTACCGACTACAAAAGCAATGTGAACAAGCAGTGTTCAGCCAAATAACAGATAACAGCTAAAGGATCAATCTAGCATACAAAATACTGAAAACGCCACGGTTCTCCTGGAAGCCGGAAACAATAAAGAACACTGCATGCGGCCATAGTGACGCCTTCGCAAGAATGAATGTGTTCCGTGCAATAAAGGGCTAACGTTTTTTTTTTTTTCAGTTGCGGGACGGTTTGCTAAAAAAACTGGCAACCTACCGACTGATCTTATCTCCTCGTCCTTCGAACGCGGAAGTGGACGAGCGCGGGGTCATCCGCAACACCACGACTGCACCTGGTCTCCGTGGGTGGACGTGGAGCCTTCGCCGCAAATGGCTTGCCCCTGCTGAAAGCACTTCCATCACACAGTAGTCTACAAACAACGGTCCAACCGCATTGCTTAACACTAATTCGTTACGTTCTTATTCCGCATGCACCAATAGCGCTCCCTGATTGATAAAAATTTTCTTGTCGCGCAAAGTTCGCCTGTCAATGAAGCTAAGACCGCGAACTACAAAACGCGGTGAAGTGAAATTCATAAGTAAGCGGCGGGCATACTGAGTTACTGAGCCCGTGATTGCCTCCATGCATAAGCGGAACAGAAAATGGCCCTGAAGCCGCCGCGGCGGCTTTGTACTTACGATGCTCGGCTGCTGAGCCGGAAGACGCGGGTTTGTTCACTGCCACGGCGGATGCGTTTGGATGGAGGCCATCTGGTAGAGCCCCGCATACTGTGCGAAATCAGTACACGTTCAAGAACCTCAGGTAGTCGAAATTACCCGGAGCCCTCCACTGCGGCGTGTCTCATAGTCTGAGCTGCTTTCAGACCTTAAACCCTATAAAACTGAAAATGGCACCGAATTCCCTTCTTCGACGAAAAGACTATGCGTAAAATAATTATACGCAAATAAATACTCTCACCGCGAGCATCGAGCACACACTGCCAGAACAATCGATAGGCAGCCATATTCCGTTCCTTGCGGAATAGTATGATTATTAGCTATTTCGAAAGAGTTTGTTTCATTCAACGCCTTAACCCTCTGTTCAGTATAATGACGTTGTCATGCCTTCACTTGTATTCTGTGACAAGCGCATTGGGCGCGCCTCGGAAGATTTCAACCAATCACGGAGTGTCATAGGTGGTTGTGAAAGAGAAGCTTGTGCGAAATAGTTTTACCTTATTGCTTCCTACTTCCGTACATGGCTTTTTACGCTACGCTATCACTACTGCCTTACGCATGTCTACATCATGATTCCCAGTATTTATAATTCAACACACATGAAGAAAGCATCCGATGAAATGCACGAGCACATTTCCGTCGACACTGTTACATAGACGAACATCTCACCATATATCATTACACAGAGCGACCTCGGCAGTCTACACGAATTGTTTCGTTTATTGGGAAGGTAAAATGATAATTAATTTTGCAATGCTTGTCGGCAACTCCTCATTTGAAAACAAAGAGGCATCTGTTTGTTTTTATATACACTGTATCTCAACTGTCCTCAATTTACTGTTCTTGTTTGCCTAATTATTTTCGAACCCCGATGGGAGCTTTTCACCAGCATTCCGGACAATCTAGAGGTTCAATGGAGTTTATTTGCTACATGCCTACCGGAATGTCTATTTTGGCGTATTCAGCTGACGGTGCTGTTGTATTTATTATCCTGATTTTTTTCTGTCATATTCACCATTAAAACCCCTGGCTTTGTTTATAAAGCAATTGAAACATCGGTAATTTTCTTTGCTATGCCTGTGTAGTATATTCAGCCATAGGGGACTGTACCCGATTCTATGCTAAACGCACACTGTGCACCTGCGCAATTGGCCCGCGATGGCATAGATTTACGCACTTCAACGCGCTTCGCGCATCACCGATAAGTCAATCACAAAATTAGGCTGGGTTACAAGGGCAGCTTGTTCTGTTTGGTCATGTGCGGCTGTGAACGTCCTGTGGCCACAACACTGCCGCGGCACTTCGTTCACACTGGAAATTTGTTGTGCGCAAGCCAGCATGACGGAAGGTTTTGTAAGAGAGTGTTGGTCGTGGCGACGATAGCTAAACTTTTTTTTTCCGCTTGAAAGCAAAGCGGCAAAGGCATAGAGGGAGGACACCACTACATACGACAGCCCTCCGCAACCCTCAGGCGAACATAAAATGTCCTCCTGGATAACATGCTTGGAGCTGCACAAGGCGATCTTCCGGTGCTACTCACTCCATAATAGCGTACGAAGTGATAGTGGAGGAGGGTGCTTAAGGAACTGACATGACTATGATAGACATGACATGATTATGATTTGACATTTATTTAGCAATATTTCCACGAAGAGGAGGGGTAGAGAGAAAGGTAAATCACATGGAGAAGCTGAAGAGAGGGAAAGGTGCGACTCTGCAGCTGTCACCACAATACTTTGCACTTGCACTGAGACTTTGTTATAATGGGTACAGAGGTTGCAGCAGACTGTTCATGAAAGAAAAAACTCCTTCAATAAAAACCAATACTAACTCAAAAAAATCTAAAGAAATAAAGCTAGAAAAAGCGAGAAAAATCTAACATTCTACACACACAGTACAACACAACTCAGCAGAGCAGAGCAGAGCACGCAGGTACATTTGAACATATTAATTCTTAGTTCATTTACAAGTGGCATTAGGAACAAAGGTTGTTCCGCTCAACAATGGATCCTCAAAGGCTTCAATATTCTTATGGAATACAACGTGAATGGGTAATTTGTTCGGCGTGTCACTAGCCGATGCGCCAAATGAATGCTTAAAGGAGTTTGTGTTATACTTTGAAGGCTTCATGTGCTTGCTGTGTTCTTTGTGCGAATGTGATCTGATAGGATTAAAAATTTTTCTGTGTCGTTTTCAAAATGCTTGTAATATCTGAAGAATTTCCTCCTGAAGACCTTCATTCTTTGCTGCACGGTAAGAATAGACGTAGTAGTAGCAGTAGTAGTAGTAGTAGTTGTCACAGTAAGCAACTTTGTTGATGTCCTCAGAAGCAAGGTGGGTCCCTACTCAGTCGTTGGGCAGTCCCATGTCACGGGAGAGGGGTCATGCCTCCGCGCTCCTTTACGGGCCCTCTGGAGAGCCAGAATCTGGGTGTCTTGTCTGGGGCCTCTGATGGCCTTTGTCCACTATTCTACTTGGTTAAAATCCTGTAGCGCAGGACTCTGCCAGAGCGTGTGATCTAATGAACGAAATTCAGCGCCACAATCTTGGCAGAGTGGATCAATGTCGCGGTGGAGCATGCTCGAAAGCCCATATATGGGCAGGAACCCTTGTGGATAATGCACAGCGTACTTCTGGATAATGCAGAGGTGAGTGGTGCCCCTTTTGCGGGGGCGCCACTCACCTCTTTCCCTGCGTCGGCTTGTCCAACACAACGTTCCTCTTCCCCGCAGGGACGTCTGCGCAAGCAGGCGTTTGGTGTGTAGCGACACCACGGACCCTAGCTAAGGGGGGTTTGGCCCCTCCCACGCCTCGCCGTGCGTGGCTGAGTCGTGTTAGGGAAAAAGGGGATCCTAGGGGTTGAGCCGAAGCCGGGTGTTTGGACCCCTAAGGCTCCCGGGCAGAGGCAACACTCCTCTTTGGCCCCAGCTTCACGTAGACGGCACCCCTGGGATGACCCACCCAAGAGAAACCGGCATTCGCCCTTTCCTCTCTCTCTCTCACTACACCTTCACCTTTGTTTCTCACTTTTCATCTTTCCTGTCTTCTCCTCAGTTCTGTTTACATCCGTTTTTCCTGGCAACAAGGGTTAACCCTGTGTGGGTGACCAGTCTTCGCTGATCATATATGGTTATAGCGGTGGTGTACGGCTGGCGCTAGCAGACTTGGCTTCGCACATTTCATGCCGTGTTCCCTTGTTAGGCTCGGTGGTGGGCGGTTGGCACCATCGCCGAAGCATAAACGCATGCCATGTTAAGTTCATCCTTTTCCAAAACCGATCGTACGCTGAAAAGGGTCCGCATCGAAGCATCCCTGCAATTTTTTTCCAAGACGTATGAACATTTTCCAAAGTACCACGTTGTCCACAGCGAGCAGTCAGACGAGAAAGCCAAAACCGTTTCACCATTTCTGGTGGCGAAAAGCCTTACGGAAAACCAGAACCAGGTTACAAGGCGACTAAAATGGCCAGTGGCGATCTACTCCTAGAGCTCAAAAAGAGAAAACAGTACTAAAGCCTCTCCAAGCTTACATCATTCGGAAGCATCCCTGTCACAGTCACCCCAAACAGGTCCACGAACACCGTTCGTGGTGTCGTATCTTGAACTTCTCCGAACCTGAGCTCTTTTATTTTTATTTATGCCATACCCACAACGCCACATGGCATTACAGTGGGGGGGGGGGGGAGAAAGCAAAGAAAAATTCAAAGCATACAGTTGGTAGCAATCTATAGGAGCATCAAGGGAACATACATAAATACATATACAGGAAGATCAGTAGCGTACACTATAGGGCACAATAGTGAATCATTGTGCAAACAAAAGCTTCTTGATGGATGGAAACAACAGAATGTTGTCAACGTACAAAGAATCAAAATAAGAAGGGACAACGTAGAGCAACCAACGAACCACATAATAATAACATTCGGATCAAGCGAACTACCAGAGGCCATAGATACAGGCTACACGAAACTAAGAGTCCGCCCATATATTCCCAATACACGAAGATATTTCAACTGCCAAAAGTACGGACACAACTTTGTAACATCCAAATGACAACCCATGTGTGCCAGGTGTGCCTCTGCAGACCACATGTCAGATAAATGCGAAGCTGCAGCTGACAGTGTCAACTGCGGTGATGACCAGCCCGTATACTCACGGTCCTGTGTTGCGTGGAAGACAGAAAATGACGTTATTTCTTTGAAAGTGAGAGAAAACATCCTTTTAGAGAAACTTATGCGGATGCGGCGCGTCAGGGGCCAGCGTCGCATCGACCTCCACCACTTGCTCGGCCCGTCTTGAGTAGACCGTCGGCTGTGTCACCTGCTCCTAAGGGGAAAGTAGTTCAGGCTTCTCTGCCAACTTGCGAATAGAGCCTTGTGACTCCAGGGTCGTCAAGTCTCAAGGCCTCATCTTTTTTGCGCGGGCATCCAGTGCCTCGCAAGAGGCAATGGACACGACGTCGGCACCTCTGGTGCCTAATGAACGGCGCGGCTCCCATTACTGTGCCAAGAAAGCAAAACAACTGATCACGGGGCCGGTCGGCGGTCCTGTCTCCTGAAAGAGAGAATAACACGTGAACACTCATTTTCTTACAGTACACACAGCACCATTTCATGTGCAATATGGATCCACAAATAATACAATGGAACATAAGGGGTCTTCATAGGAACCTTGACAACATACCAGAGCTCCTCCACGAATATAATCCAATAGTGCTGTGTGTACAGGAGGCACACATAAAATCCACACATACTTTACTTTTTACGCCAATATGTCATTTTCCAAAAGGGACCGCGATGATGCCGTGGCGTCATCTGGTGGCGTAGCCATCATAGTAAACAGAAGTATAGCGTGTACTCATCTAACACTACAATTATCCCTTGAGGCAGTTGCCATCCGAGCCGTCCTTTTAAATAGACTCACTGTACATACTACCTCATCGCCAGCTCCACAAAACGGAGCTAGAATCATTAATAGATGAGCTCCCAGAGCCCTACTTGCTTCTTATGAATTTTAATGCACACAATATTCTTTGGGGCGATTCTCGCTGCGACGCTCGATGACGTCTTATTGAAGAGCTCCTTTTTTCCTCTAACCTATGTCTTTTTAATGCGAAGGAGCCCACATATTTTGGCCTCGCAAACAACTCATACTCCTCCATAGATCATACCATTTCATCGCCCGTTACTTTTAACCTATTTTAAATAGAATGTTCTTAAAAACCCTTATGGAAGTGACCATTTCGCGATAATCTTCACTGCGCCGTACCAAAACAACCTTCTTCCACAGGCTCCTCGGTGGAAGCTCTACTCAGCCGATTGGGAACCGTTCCGAACCGTTACTCACGTGACGTGAGCTGAGATGTCCGGTCTTACAATAGAAGATGCTGTGAAGTATATTACAGTCGTCTGATTGATGCTGCTTCTCAATGTATTCCCGAATCGATCAGCTCAGGCTCTAAACGACGTGTTCCCTGGTGGAACGATGAGTGCATAAAAGCGCAGAACAAGCAAAACAAAGCGTGGCGGTTGCTTCGGGATTCTCCGACAGCGGAGAACCTAAGGAATTTTAAAAATATAAATCCCAAGGAAGGGGTACACACCGGCAGGCACGAAGAGAGAGTTGGCAAAAGTTCCTGTCAGGAATCAACTTGTATACAGACGAAGGCTTAGGCTGGAACAGGGTTAATAGGGTACAAGGACGAGAAACGCACCCGCTTCATTTGACTAATATGCAAAGCGACACGTTGAATGACCGAGCAAATTTCTTGGGCGCCCACTTCGAACACGTCTCCTGCTCTTTGAACTATTCTGAAAATTTCCAACGCTATAGGTCAAGAATAGAACAGAAACTAGAACACAAGTGTACAAAATACGAAGATTACAATAAACCTTTCTGCATGGCTGAGTTGCAGGCATCACTAAACTGCTGCAACAAATCCTCCCCAGGTTCTGACCTTTAGTATATGAAATGCTGGTACACCTACCTCCCGAAACACGGAAAACTCACCTTTCCCTCTACAATGCCGTATGGATTTCCGACGTAATTCCTACCTCCTGGAAAGAGGCTATTGTAGTTCCTATCTTGAAACAGAGCAAGGATCCATCCTCTGTTTCGAGCTACAGACCAATACCTCTGACAAGTTGCCTTTGTAAGCGTTTTGGAAAATGATAAACCGTCAACTAATACATTTTCTGGAATCGAAGTGCCTGCTTGATCCACATCAGTGTGGCTTTCGAGAGGGACGGTCCACCACTGACCACCTCATACGGATTGAAACACAAATTCGTGACGCTTTCATCCACAAACAATTCTTTCTTTCTGTGTTTTTAGACATGGAAAAGGCGTACGATACTACATGAAGATATGCAATACTGAGAGACCTCTCAGAACTCGGTATTCGTGGTAAAATGCTGAATTTGACAGAGAGCTACTTGTCGAACCGCACTTTCCGTTGTTAAGAATGGGGGTTTCGTGACGATGAAAGCCGGGAGGCTGGCGAGCCGATGATGCCGGAGATCGGACTTATCGCTGAGGAGCAGGACAAGGAGGCAAAACGTTTACAAAACTTAACAACGTTTATAGCAGGTATAGCAGGTAATAGCAGGTTATAGCAGGTTATAGCAGGACAGAGCCTGCCAGCACGACCAAGTCGGCTGGGGCGTCTCTCTAACAACGGACCAGGCCGGTCTTAAATAGGGGACCAGTCCATTGTTGACAGGGTGGCTCTTTGGTCCCAGGTGTTGACGTTCTTCTAGTCTCCTGACCATCCGCCGGCCGCAGGTGTTGACGTTCTTCTAGTCCCCTGACCATCCGCCGGCCGGAGGTGTTGACGTTCTTCTAGTCCCCTGACCATCCGCCGGCCGCAGGTGTGGAGCAGCCTTTCCATCGTCCTCAGGAATGCTGCTTTCCGTAGCAGGGTAGCTTCCAAGAACGACTGGCGTCAATCGACGTGGCTGGCTGAAACGACTGGATTTCAGACAATGCATGCAGGGCTAAGTCCCTGCTTCCAGGTGGCAGGTGCGGGCCCTTTTCTTGGTCGAAGGGTAGACGCTGACCGCGATGCCTTGGACTTCCAACGAAGTGCAGGTGTTTATTCGCCTCCCCGTTCGGTCAGGTGCTCTGGCACAACACCGTGTTCAACTAGGCAACGTTTTGTCACGGCAACGCTTGTCCAGGAAACCGGAGTACGACAGGATGGTGTGCTTAGCTGCACGCTTTTTATAATAATAATGAATTCTTTGCGTCTATATATACCACGCACTATGTTCTCGACATACGTATGTGATGTCCAGATAGGCTTTAAATCATGCAGCCTTGCAATGTGCGAGAGGCCTGTTCAGCTTACTCTCAATAAGGTATCGAAATAGGCAGAAAAAAATAGCTTCAGCCTCAACCCACAAAAGAGCGCCTGCGTCCTATTCTCCAGGAGGAGAGGCCTACATCCCGATCCCGATATTGTCCTTCATGGCCATCGTCTGCCTGTAAAAACGAAACAAATTTCTAGGAGTCGTGCTTGACATGAAAGGAACGTTTATACCACATATTAAATATATTAGGAACAAGTGCATGAAAACAATAAATATTTTAAAGGTTTTGTCGCTTGCAAAGTGGGGCAGTGACAAAAAATGCCTCGAATCTATATAAGAGCCTTATAGGCACACGCCATAGTGTGCGGATAAGGCGTACATGGTAGTGTCACAATGCAGTAGTGAGTTAGTGGCACAAGGCAGTAGAGGGAGACGCTCTGTGAGAGACAAAAGTCGACAACGACGAAGCGATAAATGGACAGGATCCGGCCTGACATCCGCCATTGCTTCTGCATGTAAATATCTTTAAACATACATTTTCTTGTAACAAAAATATACGTTAATCTTTTTGGAAATCCGCAATGATGCGACTTCGGTATGAGGTGACGACGTGCGTCGGATAAGAAAAGAAAGAAAAGCAGTGACGACAACGACACTACCTAATACGACGCTTCAGCACAGCTGCTCAGGTGTTTCGATTTGGAGATATATTCCCAGTACCCTGGCAAAAGTGATAGAATCTATTCCCAATTACATCCTAGGCATTCGGTCACTCTCCGACGAAGACAACGACGAGACGCCAGGGACAATGTGGCATAGAAGACCTGCTGTGTTGACACAGCCTTTTATGATTTCGTGCGTGACAATATGCGACAAGGAATTTGACAGAGACATGCATGTGTGTCTCTGCAGAGGCGATGATTTTCTGTTTTTGGTGCGCAGCTTAGCACATGTTTCGGCAAAACAAACTTCTGGATTTTGACAATGGCGTTTTTGTGCCTCTGGTCGTGTACCTCTCTTAGCACCAGCGATAAATGAAGAGAGCGCCCATCTAGTGAAAGTGGGGTAATATAGTTTTCCGTGACGGCGAATGGTCGGTGAGGTGGCAAAGCGTGATTTTTTTAAGCGCAGCCTGTATTGACTGGTCTGTCGAGGTGGTGTTTCAAAAATTTTAGACGTGGGTTTACTATCGCAAACACCAATGGATAGCGGAGCTGAGGGAAAGCCTCAGCGACGATAGTCCAACTCCGATAGCTCGACGTTGAGAAAGTCCAAGGTAAGAAGGAGGTCCGCCCACGAGGCCCGCAAAATCATTTTTTCCTCGCCTCACGCAAGCCGCGCCAACAGCGCGGCAGCCATTCCGACTCTCAGTGGTGCGCGCCGCGGTGTGGAGGAGGAGCGGGCCACGCCCGCCTCTGAAATTAAACTCCGTGCGATGGGGACGGCCGGAGAAAAACAAGCCGGTGCAATCTCGGAGGCCATGGACGGCCATCACTCCTTATTGTGTTTTCCAACAGATGACCCCAAAAGTGCACATGCATTCTTCACTTGTCGGTTGTTGAGGCTGTAGACTGCCGCCGCTGAGCGCAAGCCACGCGCTCGCGTATTCCCTTTGGTAAAGGGCGACAGTGCACCTTCGTTGCTTACTCTGAGTGCATACGAGAAGCGGCGTCGAGAACGTCTATAAAAGTTAGAATCTCCACCCTTAAAAGGCAGCGTCCGAGCACGACGCGTTTTTTTTTTTTTTTTTCTTTTGCCCATGCGTTTTCTGCCCACTGGTTGTCCACGGAGATAAAACTGCTGGGGGTAGATGAATGCAGCTACGCTGTAAAGATATTCCCCACCAGGTACGGAATCAGGGGTGTCGTCAGTGCGTGGCACAGGGTACACGTCCTTGCTAGTGGTCTTACTGGACACCCGTTGATAGGATCAGATCCCACGGAGCCATCATTTTATTGCGATAGCAATTATATGCGACGGGGCCGGTTCAAGCACCGGCCTCGCGTCGTTTTTAGATGCGAAGCAGCTTATGGACGTGGCTGTGTCCCTCACTCCCACGTTCTGGGGCGTCCACCCCCCACTGCGCATGCGCGTCCCCTCCCCCTCTCTCTCCTCTAAGAATCCTCTACACCACGGAGCGGCGCGCCCGTCCCCTCCCCCCTCTCTCTCCTCTCATACGCTCCCCCTTCTCCTCTAGGAATCCTCTATGGAACGGTGCGCACGACAGGTGCTCCGACATCTGCATACTCCGCTGGGGGCGCCACGGTAGTTTCGCGGTATGAAAACAACGGAGCGCTTTTCGCGAGTCATCCATTCAACGCCGGTCTTGCGTACGTAAGGCCTTTATTTAACGAGACATCGAAGGGATACAGAAGGGATGTTAGTCCGCCCGCTATAGCAGCCACGTTGGTGCTCGTGTTCCACAATTTTTCTTCCACTCTGTCCACGCGATGGCTTTTGAAACCCCCCCCCCCTCCCGAAATTTTTCAGTTTTCCTTGCATATATACACACGCACACATACAAACTCACGCACGAACATACATAACGTATGGTTGAACCCCCTCCCCCCGAAAAAAATTTCTGGCTACGCCCCTGGTCTCATACATTCACGAAGCATCCCACAAATTGAAGAAGGTAGGAGCCAGGCACGGAGCTGAATGTCGTATTCTCCGCTCCAGTCAAGTTAAAAGGAATGTGCCAAAAAGTAAACGACCCCGAAGCGAAGAAAGAATGCCGAACACGTCATGCTTATTAGATACGTTCAATGTGAAGTAGGAATCGTGTATACTATCCCGCTAACATGTGGCAAGGCATACATTGGGCAATCAGGAAGATGCCTCAGTGAACGGCTCAAAGAGCATCGCTATGCATGCCAGCAGACGGCGATTACAGGCGACCTTTCCATGCACTGCATAGAGTGTGGGTGCCGCCCAATGTTAGAAAAAACGACAGTTTTGGCCAAATCAAAGAATAAGGCTACAGGCAAAATTTAGGAAGCCTTCCATATTTCGGACCAGGAAAGCGCATGCGTCAGTACAAGCTCCATTCTACTAACCGCCTCGGAAATCGAATTCATCAGAAGCCACAGATAGCAATTGAATCAGCGCGCTCGAAAACGAACTTTCAGCCTTCGACACTTCTCGCAATCGTAATCACCCCATCACCTCATCGCAATCACCCCACGTGGAGCACATGAAGACGGTTCAGCAAGATTGCCGCCCCCCCTTACCTCTCCGTAAACCGTTCTTTCCCTTTCCTGGATGTCTTCTTACCTTCAAGTTTTGTTCAATAAAATTCAGTTGATAGTTTGCGCTTTTAGTGTCCACTTCGTTTTATGCCTCCCTCCTAACTTCGTATTTCGCAGTAACTGTAGCGCAGTTTCTATAATCATGAAAAACCAACTCCCCCAATAACTCATTTTGCATACAAAAAGACTAACACGCACGCGCTACCCGCTCGGCCGTCCAAATATTACTTGTTCGTGCGCGCACGCTCGAACTCTGGCACATAACAGCGCATAAGCCCAGTGTTCTGCATGTAGAATGGCTTGGAAAACAGTGCTGCGCTTATAAGACAGTAAAAAAAATATATACATTCTCTTGAGGACACATGTGCCATATTTGTTAAGAAATGAAAAATATTCGTTCTCTGAATTTTTTCCAAGTTTGGCCGCATCTCGGTTAGTTTGCCGCTTCGCCGACAATTTATGCGAGAGCTCTGCCGTAAGCGGCATCAAGTAGAACTGTGGGCTTATATGTGTGTGTTTTTTTTTTGTATACTTCTGTCTATACTGATCAGCAGGCGACATGATGATGATGATGATGATGACCTCTTCCTAGTGGCGCTTACCCACAAAGGGGGATGGGCCAAGAACCGGGTGGCAGGATTTTGAGGTAAATACTTGAGGCTAAAGATAAACGTTGTAATTTTTTACTGAAATAGATAAAAAAAACAGAGCTAATACATGAAAATTCTGCATAGCACACAGTCAGTCTATCAGGTGTGAAGTTTGACGGATGTAACATCGGTTGGAATTAGTACTGAAAATAAGCCAATATAAACTAGCATGGTAATCTTTTGGTTTCCTGTATGTAAGCAAACACTGCAGAGTGGACCTCCCTGTGGCTATAACCTAATGTAATGCCACCAAAAGATAAAAATTCCGGAACATTGATTTGTAATCCTAACTTTTGAAGGGGAGCGACGAGGCATCTTTTTCGCTGATTAGCATACCGGTGACAGAATAAAAAAGAAATGCTCTATTGTCTCTATTTCACCGCAAAACTGACATAACGGAGACGCGCTGAGTCCAGCTTTGTGTAAATAATAATTCAACTTCGGAATTCTGCAGCGTAGTGTGGTGAAAGTAACTTCTACTTGCCGTTTTGACAGATCTATTTGCCTTCTTCTTTCATTGCAAAGCAAATGGGCTGGCAGAAGAAGAAGTTGAAGTTGATTTCTGAGTGGCGTCGTAGCTCATACGCGACAGGCGCCGGACGCCCCCATTACGTCTGAACCGGTTCGAAATGACGTTTCAAGGACCATCACTCATGGCGCCTGGCGGCCCGTTGGGCCTTCCAGTGGGGTCTCCGTCGGCGCCATACCCATACCGACTCCCTCTGTGGCGACTCGCGCCGAGCCCAGGAGGGATCTTGGAGCCCACCAGGTTCTACTTCGCCACTCCCGGCCACGACGAGCGCAGAAGTAGACGCCGGCGTTTCAGCCTGGTCATCCCTGTCGTTGGTCGTCGTGTGCGGCATCCTCGGCTGTGCCACAGGCGTCCTTGTCACGGTCGTCAGAGCCCGCCGGGGTCAGCGCGAAATGGTCGACGGGGAGTCCGTCGTGCAGCGACAGACGGAGCCCTCGCTTCGCCTCGACCGAAGCTGGGGGCCGCGGAGGCGGGCTGGTCGATTTCGTTTCGCTCCCCAACCCGAACGCGACTTCTCCCGCCGTAACGAACAATGCCACGCTCGACATCGACGAGAAGACAAGCGAGACCGTCGTCGAACTAGGCCAGTCCACAGAGGCGGTGGTGCCAGAGAGTGGAGTCCAGAAGGGCGGCGACGCCATCGACGCGGCCCTCATGAAGAGTGGGAGGCACTCTGCATCTGGAGGCGCGAGGAGCCTGCGACGAAGAGCACGGGGCACCCGAAGCGGAACGGCGAAATGAGTGCAGTTGTTCTTCGTATGAGCAGATTTGAGTAAGAACTGAACATCTGACACCGGCTGCCACTTAAAATTAATAAATGTTCCTGCATTGCTTCAGATGTCGTATGGTTCTTTTGCTGCTACGGAGTGTGGCTACCTCGCCCTTCTACCACGACATATCTGTTGGTGATCCCTCAATAGTTGACATGCGTTTAAATGTTGTGTTTCAACTGCCTCGTAACGTCTAATCGGGATATTTGGTAAAGAGTGTATGTAGTTGTAGCTTACCATAGATGCTACGTAATGGCTTTTACATAGAACTGCAGTTATCAGGGGTTAGTAATAAAAATTTGCGAAAGGAATAATTGACAACCAACCGTTACCAAAACAAAGTGGCATGATCTGTCGGTAAACAACCCAGAAGGGAATCCATTTCCTTGTGGTTTTGTGGGAAAATTCGACATATTCCAGGTATCGAACCTGGGACCAACACCTCTTTAGTACGCTCGTTTATATGATAGCCGATCATATTTATGATGATGATGATGATGATGTGCCTCTACACATGGCTCATACCCACACTGGGGGATTGGCCAAGAATTGTTGATGTGAAGTTTTAAAGTTATAACTAATGAGTTAACACAAAAGACAAGCAAACATGAAAAAGAACGAGCGCAATAATTATTTGTACATTCAGCCCAGACTTCTCATCCTAACTAGAAGTTGTAATAATGAGGTCATATTGTAGGATAAGTAGTCATTTTTCTTCTACGTGTTCCGATACTTGGTTCAGTATGACGTGTTCGGCTAGGGTTCCTACGCAGGCCGTTAGAGAGATGGGCCTCAGGTTAGATAGCCCCAGCGGATCTCCCGGTTTTGGGATTGGAAGCATGCAAACACGGACCTTATCGCGTTGCAGTAAGCTGTTTTACACTTTGTGCTGCCGTGAGATACACTTGTGTGTGACTTCTTTACATCGAAGCTGTAAATACATAGCTATGCCAGTCGTAAGTACGCGAACAATAACTATGCGAAGATAAAAAAAATGGCAGATCCCACACCTTCCTGGAAATCGGTTGAATTAGAAGCAGTCAGTGAGTAGTTCTATGCTGCATTTTTGGCTGCATTATGTTGCACTCACAAGCAATCTGTATTTCTATACCTGTATTTGCTTACATTTAGGATTAATAACTGTGCGCCCTATTGTTATATCTATTACTCATGTACGTTTGTTTTGTTTCTTTAGCAGCGAATAATTGCCTAATGCTTTTTGTTACCATTTTTTTCTACTTATGAACATATAATTTTTTAACAGGACGTGGGGGTAGAATATACAGAAAGAGTTCCCCTTTCAGCTTTGTGCTATGGGACCTCCTTCTGTATATTCTACCCCCTTGTATTTATATATTTGCTATGAATAAAGATTTCATGGGATTTTTATCTTGATTTTTTTTAGAAGAATCGCTGCTCTGCCTGCCGATAGGCTATAGTACCGCCATCTAACTCTCTCACGCATTGTAACCGCGTATGTGAACAAGTAAATAACAACTAGTGGCATTGAATTGCGATCATTCCTTCCATTTCTTCAACATGATGTGCTCAAATAGGGACAGAAGAAGGTTTTAGAAATGCATCATAGATGTCACTAAATGTCCATGTTACGCTTTGATTAAATTTAACCTTCCAAACATCAGGAAAGCTCTCACGAGCAGTTGTCGAAGTAAAAAAAAAACGTGAACGGCATATCCGCTCGTTTTCCTGATATGTTTTTGTGTTCAGCGTACTTAGTCTCACCTCAAGAGCGCAAATATCTCTTCGGTCGTTTTTGCTGAAATCTGATGGCACAGAAACGGAAAGTCAAGCGGTCCTGATTTGAGGACACTGTGCGGCAGCCATTCCGTAGCGCAGAGGCGGTGCACAAATATCTAGAAGTGTTTATTTTAAAAGCAAGTTTTCAAAAGTAAGTTTTTTGCACGCTGGTGTGTTAAATGTCCCATCTTATAAATTTGGAACGGTCGAGTGGAAATTACTGTAGGATGGCTGAAAATGTTCCAGGAGCCCAACGCCCCCCCCCCCCCTTTCCTGCTCCGCACCCCTGTCATGCACCGCGCCCGCGCACACTGACCTGCTTGCATCCCAATCCAGTCCTACTTAACAGCCCGATCTTAAAGTAGCTGCCTCAACCGCTGAACAGCTCAAAGCAGCTGCCGATACGGACATAAGCATATTGATGCTGACTGCCTGTTGTGTCCTTCTCTACCGTTGTATTCGCCCGCCTGAGCTTAAGATTTTCCGTTTCTCAGATTTATCGACGCGATGTGGACGATTGATCATCAACGCGCGGACACTGAACTGCTCCTTGTCACGCCATGTCTCCAGGGAGCTGACGTTGTTGTACCCCGCCCGCTGTCAAGTGTATCGATATCGTACTGACCGCGGAGCAATCTCACATATAGAGTATATTTTTCTTGTGCTATTGTTTTAGTCCAAAATCTTATGAAGTGTTTACAATATTCTAAACATGATTTGCTGACACTTAGGTTTCGAAAATCTTATAGGACATCAGTCGAACAGCCAACCATATTGGTCGCCTATGTGGCGTCGCTCAGCCATGCAAGGCCCCGTCAGCACAGGCAGTTGAAAACTTTAGCGAAATATGGCTGCGATTAGGTGACAATAAATATATTTCTGAACGTCTAAAAATAAAGTTTACGCAGTGCACCTAAATTGGTGTAATAATAAGCGGCACGACTCGCACTACCAGCGCAATGCGTTTGTACGAAATTGCCAAAACCGTTTCAGTCTACCTCGAAGTGCCCCTTCCGACTGTTCCGCGGCGTTCTCGTCGGCAAAGCGGAGTGACTAATCTATTGGGGCAGGGGAGGAGGATAGTGTGCGTGGAGCGACGCAGAGAATGAGAAACCGAACTAGAGGAGACAGCAAGTGAATGAACACGGCTAAACGTAAAGGGAAAGCATGAGGAGGAGAGCGGAGGAGGAGAGCAGCGACCGACAACCCAGCACCGCAAGAGCGCACATCTTTGGAGGTAGTGCTCCGGTATCACTGCCTCTCCTAATTCAAGAAGGCAAAGGCGGTGATTTTCTAGGCTTGCTTATCCTTGATTCGCAGTAGCTCCTCTACATGATGTTTTTCGGCTTTCGCCAACAACCTTGAACAACTTCGAATACGTTCAACTTTTTGTTCCCACTTTGGGCACATGTTCGGCGACGTAGCGTGCAGTACATCCTGCGCTTGACGCACGAGTGACGCCCTGGCCTAGAAAAGTTGGAGCGTCGTGCTGCCGGAGTTCCGAGATGTTCTTGTAGGAAGGGGAAAGGTCACTGCCATTTTCTTGCTCGTGTCGTCCTTGTCGCGGAGGTTGACTCGACTATCAGCAGACGTCGATGGTAGCGTCTGTTCTTCCGACAGCGTGTTGAAGCCGGCAGGAAAGAGCGAGGCGGAAGAGTAAAGCACACACACGTTTCGGTGGTCTCTTACAATAGAGGCAAGCAAAGCCTGGTGTGGGCGTGCCTGGGCTACAGCGTTTTTTTTTATTTATTTATTTCGCATTGCACAATGCTCCCTACCAAGCAGTTCTAATGACTCGCACTTTTTTGTTGGTGGTAGTTAACGCCTTCGGTCTTCGCCGACCTCCCATATGTCGCCCCTTGTGTGTTGACCAAAGTAAACAAGGCGCATTAAAGACGAAATAGCCTAAGATGGTCGTTTCAAAATATATGCGACAAGGGTTATTTGTTACAAAATAAAATGCCGTATCAAAAACGTTATTCGGAAACTTCATTTTAATAATAATAGTATCTGGGCTTTAACGTCCCAAAACCACGATATGATTATGAGAGACGCCGTAGTGGAGGGCTCCAGAAATTTCGACCACCTGGGGTTCTTTAACGTGCACCTAAATACAAGTACACGGACCTCAAACATTTTCACCTCCATCAAAAACGCAGCCGCCGCGGCCGGGAATCGATCCTGCGACCTTCGAGTCAGTAGTCGAACGCCATAACCACTAGACCACCGTGGCGGGGCGGGAACTTCATTTTCAGCCCATTGTCCCGAATACAAGGTCATGACTCGTACCTTGACCGACGGCGCTGACTAATCCTTGAATGTTTTTCGCTAGCGGGGCGTACGTAAAACCAATATCATTCATATTTTAGCGTCATTACAATAAATAGGTCGTTTGGGAGACATACTCTTGTCGGCGACTTTTGTTGTGAGCGAGAAATTGAGCTCGAGTGAGAATGGAACCCAGGTCCTCTGCGTGACAAGCAGGTATTCTAGCGTAGAGCCATGCCAGTGCTTGAAAGTATTCGGAAAAAACCCTACACGAATTTCATGCAGCGCGAGGGTCCTTGTGAAGGCAAGTGATATTGTGTGGCAGAAGCGTAGAATAGCACCAGTCGGCGAAACATGTCTTCTCATGATAAGTGAAAAGATTTCGTGGTTTAAAGGTCCACCCATTACAGCCCTCTCCGGCATAATCATCGTCCGCAGCACCAGTAGCATCAACAAAGTGTGCAGCTGCGCAGGCGCTCGTGTTGCTTACGAACGCCTAGTAGGTCATTCACGCTACGGACGCGTATTGGATACTTCACCAAGTCGCAAAAGGCGTACTATGGCGTAGTGGGCACTTCACAACTGTACTTGCAGTAGGCATGACTCTTTTGTTTGAAACGGCCAATGTTAGGCACACAGACGTGCCTTTCCTTGTGGCACACGTCGAGGTGTGCACCGGAACGCGATCGAAGCATTCTAGCGCTTGAGAAGGCGTTGGGAACAAGGCCGTACTACACTATGGCGTTCTACTCTTAAAGGCGAAGCTCAAGCGCGCTCCAAGTATTTTTGTTTCTTTTGCATGCACAAGGTCACTTACTTCAAGCATTACCAATGTATTCAACTTTTTAATCAAATCACACATTTACGATTTTATTGGGCTACTGAAGTCTCCTGTTCAAACGGTGCTGCCGAGCTGTTTAAGTATCTTGTTACCTTTGCTTGGCGTTGTTTCTAACATCTGTCATGGGTACTTTAAGCTACGCCTTCAATGCATGAGGCTACGCTCATACGTTAAATACGCAGGTCATACATTACAAGGACATGTTTGATTGGCCACAGAAGATGTGTAGCACCAAAACCGGTCACATTAGATGCCATATGAGCAACCACCGTTCTATGGGATGCAGTTTGTCGCCGAATGCTGCACAGTGTAAATCTATGAGTCCAGTTAGTTTAAGGCTTTTTCAGGCAAATAGCAAAGCAGTCAAACCACTGAGCATGACATCGACGTGTATTTCGGGATACAAATTGAATATTCTGTTTTACGGTATCGTCACGCACCTTTCATTTTGCTCTTCATTTCTTGTAGGCCTGCGACGCCCCTGCACAGTCCTGGAAGTACTTTCGCGCCGAAAACATATGGGGCAACCATGTGCATAACCAGTCATGGGCGGCTTACTACTTGTATGAGAACAACGACACTTATCATAAGGAGGTAAGAAATCATTTCCTGGGAAAAGAGAAATTGATCATGACGCTCTCCCTTAAAAGGCAGACGTTGATTCAAGTGATCAACGCCTCTGGTGTGGTGTTTTGACTAGCAGATCAAATGTCGGTAGATGAGTAAATGTGAAGTGCTTATGCGAGAGAGAGAGTCAAACTGCGCGCGATACATGCTACTTCTTCCTAATGCACTTTTGCGGACAATTGGTAACGGTGTAAGTTTGCCTCGGCGTCCGACGACACCGAGCTCGGTTGAGAGTTCAAGACGATTCAAGTCCTCCATACGCTAGAATATCGTGCACACGGTAACGACTGCAGGTGAACACCGCGATTTCTAAACTATAGGTCTACAACATTTTACAAATTGAAGGCACTAAAATCAGGGATTGGAAAGACTTCCGTCATCGTAACGAGATCTTCATCGATTGATTCTTTGTCACAGTGGACCAGGTCACAAGAAATTTGGTGGAAAATTTGTTCAATCCTTGCGAGTATGCGATAGTCATATAATCTTCATTCGTGAACATGAGTGCGAGGGTAACGTAATGTGGGCTTTTTCCAAAGAACTAATCGATTTTTTACCTTTGTTTAAAACGTTTGTTAACGTTTTTCTTAATCGAAGATGGAGGGCACCTATGCTGTGAACGGGTCACTTCGAAGGGAAGGAAATACTCGCAAGCACGGTGCACTCTTAGCACGTGCGCCGTGCCATTTTTTTTTTTTTTGTGAATCAGTGTGCGTGCTAGCATGCGTTGAGCGCTTTAGAAATTATAATTGTTCTCCTGGATAAACTTTGGTATGCGTTCGCATGTCTGTGACATTTTCAAGAAGCGGAACGAACATTTGCCCTTGCGAAACCGAGCTGCTATCTCACGGTTACGTCGGTAAACTTCGTCACTCGACAGCATAATGCATTAGGCCTTCATCATTTCACTGGAAGTTCCTTGTGGTTGTATGTCTCAACTCGTGCTTGTATCTTTCTGTTGCGTGGACTTCGTGCGATTGTCACCAATCGCAGTACAAGTATCTTGGTGTCACATTTACTCATGATATCTCATGGTCTACTCACATTGCCCTAACATGTTCTAAAGCCCTAAAAAAATTAGGATATTTACGTCGAACAATGCAGAATGCCCCAAAAGATATTAAACTTTTAATGTATAAATCTCTTGTTCGCCCTATCATCGATTATGCCTCCACGGTCTGGTCACCTTATCGACAATGCGACATCAGACTGGAAGCGGTTCAAAAGAAAGCTGCGCGTTTCATTTTTCGCAGGTACGACCGCTATTTCTCACCCTCATCAGCCCTACATGAGCTAAAGCTAGAACCTCTTTCGGTACGTCGTGATGTGGAATCATTAAAATTTTTGCACAACATAATCAATAATTCATATCGCATTTCAAACACAGCTTTTTTGTCCTTTGCCAAGCCTTCCTCTACGCGTAACTTCCATAAACTTAATCTTTCTACCTTATTTGCGCGCACTGACACATTTAAGTATAGTTTCTTTCCCCGCACTATAGAATTATGGAATTCCATACCTGGCCACATTCGTTCACTCCCCCTGAATGATTATGTTTCTATTCTTGTTGAAAGTCATTATGTATAACAAAAGTGTAATTCCTTAATTGTTGCAAATTGTTCTTGTTGTTACTTTTCGTGTATCTTTTGTTTGCTGCGACCTTTTCTGCACTGTATAATCCCACTCCTGCAATAGCCCTTTCACAGGGCTGCAGTATGTAAAAATAAAATAAAAATAAAAAACTGTTCCTCCTCCTAATGACGAGCACCTCGTGTAGGCAGTTTATGAGACACCTATTCTTAACTATATCGTTTATAAACGTAGGAGAATTCCTCGTTGGACTCTAAAAAAAGTTTATTACCAACCTAAATTTTGTCATTGGTCATTTGCGAGTATAGTGTGAGAGTCTCCGATGCTCCTTTGCCTTTCTGTTATTTTTTTTTTTTTTTGCTGACACGGCGGCTTTCATGTAGGTCTCCTACGTCCGGATGCTCGCTCTGACGCCCAGCTTCGCATGGCTTGTTTACAACGTTCACCATTCCCCCACCAGAGGTAACTGTGAATGGGACCCGTATTACCCGCTGAAGTTACTCAAGGGCATCTGCCGTTAAAGACTGTCACCGAAGCTTGTATTCTGCAATAGCCCGTCGAATGTCTGCACTTGCCGTCATAATCTTTGTTGCGATAGAAAATGCAGCACATGCCACCGTTGTCATTTCTCACAGCGGGAAAGCACGAGCGGGGAAGGACGTGAATGTTCCGAAGGTATTGCAGTCGTTACGAATATTGTTTGTTGGTGAATTTAAAGAACTGAGCACTGCGTCCGTACTCTGAATTAATAGCGGCTTCCACGAACGTTCGTTGTTCAACGTTCTATAGAGACAAATGAGAACCAGGTCTACTGTACTACAGTGTGCCGGAGATCTACACCTGATTTCTTTGCATTAGTGTCGGATAGGACACTTTTCAGAGGAGCGGGTGAAAACTCTGAAAAGCGTTTTTCTTTTAAGTTATACAACTGCATGTAACGGATCTGACATATTCCATGTCATTTGTAAAATTTAGTATTACGATGTATACTATTGTAAGGTAGGTGATGTAACATGGATAATGTAAGTTTTAGAACTATGTATCGTGATGTATATTTTTAAATCGGCTATGAATTGCTGCCTTACCTTTGACAAGGTGCTTATTATGTCAGATACCGTTTATTATTTTGTATATTTACACGTCGTGATTTGCAAATCTTGTGTACTAGCTATACATTGCTGCTTCGTGTAATCAATGACTGATTTTGTGTCAGATTTCTACCCCAACCCTGTAACAGCCCAATCAGCCAAGAGTATTTGCAAACAAATAAATAATAAGAAAATTTCGGCACGTTATAGAAGCAAAATCAATTACGGGGGACGCTTACAACTTTTCAAAAATATGGAGGCGAACGCACAGTTAGACCATCTGTGAAGAACCCTTAAACTTTATCCGTTCGCTTCCTCTCGACGGTGGTTACTACAAGCGCCATTTCGAGATGGTCTAGCCCCTTCCGCCTTCCACCTCTAACCCGTGCTCTACGATGACATCGGAAGCCAATGCGCAGCAGCCCTCTATGAACGGCCGCTACCTACAATAGAGAAATTAGCGCAGCTGGCACTAAATCGCGCAATGCTGTGTCACGGCAGAGCTGGTGGGCACCTAGCTGGTCCCGGCTTGGCTAGGCTTTACCCTCTCACCTCTCTTTTACCCATCTCTTGCTATACTATTACATACGTGGCTATTCTTCCTCTTGCCAAGAAACTTTTCGCCAAGATATTCTCTTGATGTTTATTTCTCTTTCTTTCTTTTTCTCGTACGCGTTCTCTCGTCCATCGGAATTATTTCATCACACGCCGTAGAAGTGGGCGCACGTATTCTCGGAGCGAAGCATAAGATAACAATAAAGAAGGGAGCGTGTGTCTGTTCATGATGATGATGATTTTCTGTCACATGACACACGGTCAACCTTGAGCATAAAAGCTCTGCTGTAAAAACTCCTAGCGCGCATGTGCCAGAGAAATTGAGCAAGCTTCGATACTCAGCACTTGTCATCTAAAAATTGAAAAGCCTTCCGCGCACAAGACCGTATGTGCCAAACAAATTGGTCGAATCTCTCGTGCTCCCCGAGCGGAAACCCAAACGAGACGGCTCGCCGGCTAGCGCGCGAACTAGCTACCCGCGGCGATGACCGGCCCTCTCAGACAGGAAGTGAAGGAGGATGTATGGATTTCAAGGATCCAATAGTATCATATCACGAGATCATCTCAGCCCACAAACTAGGGCGCAGGGTCTCCCCCCCCCCCCCCCAACACCCTAAATTGAACAAAGCGCAAGCATTCACACTCAGACAATTACAGACGAAAATGTACATCACACCAGCCATACTAAATAGAATCGGTCCAGACTTTTCACTCCACTGTAAGCGCTGTAATCACGAGTACTGTAATGTAGATCATATGCTCTGGCTGTGCCCTTTTAACTCGGGGTCAGAATTACCGGACAAGACCTCCTGGGAGGCTGCCATGCGCAGCGCGGAACTCAGCGACCAACTCCTGGCCGTCCAGAGGGCCCGGGACATAGCCGAGAGGTTCCGCCTCCCGGCACCATCTGGGTGCAGCCACCTGACTGAGCTAGCGGTGCCGCCGGTCACTTCCAGCCTCCGCAACTTTGGACCAAAATAAAGTTCTTACTCACTCACTCCTACTACGCCGGAGAAATGTGCGCTCGCGTTGAAAACCAAGAAGACGATATGGAAGAAGAGAGCGCGTGCTGGTTCATGATGATGATAATTCTCTATCTAGGACAGACGGTCAACCTCGAGCAAAAAACTTTGCCGTAAAATCTGCACGTGGGCATTCATTGGACGTTACCAAAAACGATACTGTGTGGATTTTTTTTTACTCCTTCCCAGTTTCACCTTCTATCGTTTCTATTTTGTTCACTCTTAGTTTTCATAACAATTGCGAGAAATATGTTTTACGAAAACATCCAATAAATTAGCATAAGCTATATCCGGCACATCAGGTTGTCGTCATATCGTAGTGCATCAGCCTACTGCGGAGATTTTAGATGTGAAGCATCTTATAGCGGAGTTCAATCCGGTGGTGGTGGTGGTGGTGGTGTGCGGCGTGACACTCATGCTGCGCATGCGCAAGCCCTCTCCACTTCCCGTCTCCCTTCCTCTTTACCATCCCCCTCTGTACTACCCCTCTGTACACTGGTCCACTAAAATGTAGCGAAACGGAGGATGCAGCAAAAACACCCATGCTGCTCAAATGGCTTCTCAAGATCGTTTACGAAACGCTAAGCGCATGCGGCAAGCCAGTCAAGACGACGCATGTCGCGAGAAAAGGCGCACGGTGCTCAAACGGAAAACTTCAAAGGAGCACACTTATAATTAAAAAGTCACCTTTTGTACATTTCATAAAGATTTTGTGTCACCTATGTACCGTGCGTTACACAGCTTCGCGGGTCATCCCCCTTAGCAGAGCGGAATGACTCATGAATATGACCTTCGGGTGTAACACGGCATAGCACAGCGCATCATAACCGTGGATATTCACCGACTGAGCTTATTTCCAACATCGCTTCCTAAGGATCCACGGTGCACAAACATATATACATGTATATCTAGCTTCTTGCCCAGCAAAGTTACGATTCAATCCAGAGGTTACCCGTACGCTTTTTTGACGTTGTTCTGCCAATTTCTTGCGCTACTCTAACATGTCAACGCACAGAACAGTCAAGCAAACTGCACATTCCTCAAAACACAGAATCGGCCCGATTCCAGTCTTATTTGGTGCTCGTGGATGACAGTGCGAACTAATCCACATGCATCTGAGCGACACTTCATGCCACTCAGCTGACTTCGCATAGTCTGAAACGCTTTGAACAGGTATACCTTCCGCGCTTCGGAATCACAAAGCTGAGGCCATGGCATGCTGTCTAGCTGCATGCATACGCACTCTGGGAGCACAAAACAAAATTGTGGCATTATAGCGAGTGGCACGTGTGCCAGAGCATGCGTTCGATTAGCCTATCTATGAAAAGGACGGGCTTCTGTTGCGTACAGACGAAGACGACTTCTCATTTTATTATTCCTGAAAACAAAGCGAGTAACTCAATAAAGTGTTTTATCGCACAACGTTAACCATAAAAATCTGTATTTCCCTGTGTCTTAAACTGAGTGCGCGATAATCAATTTTGCATAATTTTCCTTTTGTGCAAAAGAAATCGTTTTTGTTCTGCGCACGGTCCTGTACTCCGCACAGTTCTAGCTGCGAGGAGGGAGGGAGTCGTTATAAATCGGAAGCACTGGTCTGAAATGCACATTACAGAACTGGCGTATATCACATGTTGTTAGTGTTACGATGGTTCGCCTTTGCACGGCTGTGTTGCAGTTTTGAAGGAGGCGCCTAAAGTAGAAATCAAAGAGCGCAGATTTCACTAGAGCCTCTCCCTACAGCATGCGTTGCCTGAATGTCGCAATGTTCTCTGTTAGATTTATAATTTTAGTTATTATTTATTTGTGATAGCCATAATACTCGCGCGCAATTTCCGCACGGGTAAAAGTGCCGCCACCCGGGAACGAAAACGAAAAATCAGCCGCCGCTCGCGACATTCGCGCGTTCCAGCGTCTCGTGCCGCTGACCGGGACTGCCTGCACTGGTTTTCCAACGGAAGCCTTCAGCCTTGCGCTTTCTGTTCTTGGAGACGCTCCTCTTTTCAACGCCGGCTTCCTTTGCGGACCCCAACAACAGCCCCTTCGGCGCAGACTCCTGCCGTGCAGAAGAGGTACGCAAGCTACCAAATACTGACGCAAGTACGAATAGGTCGCTCCGACTTTCGGCTGGTTGGAGGTTAATCAAACGGGTCGGCCGGCTTCCTCTTTGTCCGAATCAAATCATAATCGATCATTCATTTGAGCGGTTTAGTGCTTCGCTCGTTGTAAGCCACTTAGGGGCTAAATAATGCTGCCGTAGGGCACATCAGGACCATGCGCCGGTCGTAGCCGTTATGTTTTTATGCGTTGAACCTGGCCTCAGTCACTTCTCGGCCGTGCAATGAATTGGCTGCCCGTCACTCGGCAACTTCTTGGCGGTCACTCTGTCGATCTTTGTGATAAGTCATCCCACCATAGTGATATAGCATACGTAGCTTGTAGCGTATTTGCGTACCTTGACTACGTTCCCTGAACGGCAGGATTTAATGACGTGTTGAAGCGGGGTACAGGCGAGCGCGATTTCAAGGTTATCGCGCGAGTGTCGACCACTAACTGCAACAGCGCCACAGCCCAGAATCTTCTTTCAAAGAGGAAGGTATCAGGCAAGCTTCACTCACATTCTTGTGCCGTTCCAAAAGCTGCGATCACTCCCCTCTGAGGAAGGCGCATTTTAATTTTTTTTATAACACGAAAGTGCTTTATGCCGGGGTCCTTCAACACTTTCATGACTTATTTCCATGACTGAAATACGTCAGCAAAATGAACGCCATCAGATGGAAAAAAAACTTGAAGAAAAAAAAGTTACGTTGACAGGAGACGAACCCATCACCCCTCGGTCCGCGACTGATGGTTGGCGGGCGTTTAGCCCACTGAGCTACCGCCAAACACATAACAGAGGCGACATGAACGCGCGTTTTATTTTTAACACTTTGCTCTTACAGTAGTGCTCGATAGATAGATGGATGTGATGGGCGTCTCCTTTATAACGGGGCGGTGACATGTGTCCCACCAGGAACGAAAACACAAAAAACACTTCGTTGTCGCCGCAATTAGCCCCTCCAACGCGCCGTTGCTACGACCGTCCCATTCGGCGCATTTCCAATAGCAGTGTAATTTCGTAAGCTTTAACACGCCCCGAGGTGGCGGCTTTAGCCCAATCCTCGCTCATAGCTTCCATCCATATCGAAAAATAGCTTTCCGACGCTCGCTTGGGTGTGCACCGCGTTCCCCGCTCGCCCTGTGAGGATAACGGCCAAGCTAGAGGGAAGACACGATGCTCCTCGCTTCTCTCTTCGCGTTTCACGCCGCTTTGAAGGACTGCATATCGAGTACCAGTGTTGACTACGTGCTTGTTGATGCCATCTTTGCGCGGGATTCGCCATATGCGGTGTCCGGGTATATCTTGAGACGTCAGCTACCGCAAGGGTTAAATCATGATCATGGGCGTTCTCGGTACGGAGATGTTCCACTAGGTGACAACGTGGGTGCGCCTACATCAAGCGGTGCTACATATGCCAAGCAACAATAGACATTATCAAGCTCTCGTATACCAATGCACTATAAACAATCAAGAACTTCTGCCACGACACACTTTCGTGTTATACCGATTCCTATGACGGAGAGATCAGCCGCGTTTTTTCATGACGACGCGATATATTTTGTGCAATTAGCGAGTCGTTTAAGTGACGCAGTGCGAAGCACGAGATTTACTATATCTTTACCATGAATTTCGTTATCGTTCGTAGAGATACTAGCCAACGAAATATACGCATGATCGCAACGCATGGAAAGCTTTAAATAGAGAGAAAGGGTCAATTTAGAGTCCGTCGTACGGGTGATCGTTGTAACATGGAACAGCCACCAAGGGAGAGAAGAATGCGAAATCTTGATTTTCACTGTTAGGAAACGCGCCGCTAGGTCACCGGGACGCTAGGTCGGTCGACGCTCGTTCGATAACCTTCAAATCGCGCTCGAATGCACATGGCCCAATAGGCATCAAGGCCGTCGAGCCGAGAACAGCACTTTTATCTGTTTTTATCCAGGATATGGCAATTCTAGCATTGACCGCCTACGAAACGCCCCCTAGACTCGCGGTCGATTAAGAAGAAATTGAAAGAGAAAATGCTTGCACCATAGTTTTTGCCCACGAGTACCCGAATGAACTCTTTGTTCGATTTGTTACGCTGCGAGTGTGTCTGTCTGTCTTTCGCTCCGTCTGTCTGCGTGAGCATCTCTCTGGTGCAGGATATCGCTAAAATTAATAGACACATCTCTTCGATCACGAAGGGCACTCGTCATTATGAGCATGCTGCGCCCTGTACCTAAAATATCGCAATATCGTGCCGGTTTCCAAACTTCTGCATCTCCGACGTCCTACGCACATGTTTACAGGAAACGTCAAGTAACCACCTTCTCACCTTGTGAGGATTTCCAAGGACATCTACGATCATGGGTGAGTGCAACGCTGTTTTCTTCCATCTGAAGGTTTTTCTTTCGTCAATGACCGAAATAATATTTTTAGGTCTGAGCCAACTACGATGTTACTTTAATAAATACAGAAAGCAAAGGCGTTCTTATAAGAAAACTACTACACTTATTTAAGAAAACATTATTAGATTTACTCCCATTTACGAACAGAAAACCAAACTCTTGGCTGCGTCGTTTGGAAGAATTTTGAATATCTGTAGCGGCGAGCAAAAAAAAAAAAATAAGCGCACAAGCACGGCCTCCACAAATTTTGGAATATGAAGTGGCTCAATTCTAGGGAAGTTTCTTTATTCCATAATTGTCGGAGTGTTTCTACTACTCAAAAATGATAGGCAAATACTAAAGCAATAAGAAAATGTTTAAGCGACATTGTTTACAGCAAAAATGGATCAAACATATTGGTTCTCTTGATGCGCTTCGATTTGAGTATGTGGGTGAGTTGTGATGGCGGGATTAGTGAGTAACGAGAAGGGTGTACTACAACAGGGGAGCGCCCGGAACAAGCTTCGAAAAGTGAAGCCCAAACCGGGTGAATCCGCTTGCGGCGCTGCGATGGGTAGCCTGCAATGTGTCGTCGTTTAAGAGCTGCGCGCAGCTCCACCGAAGTGGTGCTGTGGTAGGGCGCCCGCTTTTTACTCAAAAGGCCCGGGTTCGAATCGCAGTTGTAGATGGTGGGTCTTTATTCTTTGCGTCACATTTTATAGCTGTATTGGTTTTCCTTTGTTTCTTAGAACTAGGTTCAGTTGCTACATGTTGCCACAAAAAAAAAAAAATAATAACGCGAACTGTGAAGTGAAATAGAAGAAATTTCAGTCAGCGAAATTATTTGCAGCGTCACCGCACGGCATTCAACAAAAACACAAAGTATGGACTCCGAAACTTTTGCAAATACGAGAGTCGAAACGAGACTTTTTGTAGATATACGTAGCAACTAAAGCTAGTTTTAAGAAACAAAGGAAAGCAAATACTGCTATTACAAGTATATATATATATATATATATATATATATATATATATATATATATATATATAGTATGTGTGTGGGTGTGTTGTGTGTGTGTGTTGTGTGTGTGTGTGTGTGTGTGTGTGTAATATTCCCACGCGTGTTTTATTTTGATGAATTCGGCGCACAGTGCTCTGCCATGCTTGAGAAGATTCTCGCTTCTCTGCGATCATTTTGTTAAGATTGCGCACAGGACACGAATAGTCTACTTTATGCGTCAGCGTACGCGATGAGTCGCGTTAAGGCTGGAATGTTCGATGTCGCATGTATAAATACCGGCGCACCTCACCGGCCATCAGATTATGTTCGCCGCTATCAGCGTACAGCGCGTATCGCTTGTAGTTTGAATTCTCGTTCACCGGGCGCAGGCTCGCCCAAATAAAAAATTGTCTTGAACCCGCCTACTGCGGCCTTCTCTACGTCCCAACCGCGTGACATATGTTGGAGGTGCTTGCCAGTCCATGTACCGAACGCCCCCCTCCAGCCATGAACCAAGCCCACGCCGTCAAAATGATGTCGACACCAACCCCGACCGGCGAGCTAACCGTAGGCAGCAAAATCTTCCACCAGGAAACGGACCACTACCCGACAAGACAAGGACCACAACGACGCAGATAACAGCCACATTGACGGCCCCTA
>NW_023614517.1:0-42814 GCF_013339695.2 Rhipicephalus sanguineus
GTATTGAATGCGTAGAGTCCCTTCCCCGACATGTAATGCGTCGTGTCCGCGGAGCTCAGGCCATGGGGCTTCGGGATTGCGATGAGCGTACCATCCACGCACCCGACCACAACGGGAATCTGTCCGAGCCGCGCGAACGCCGCCTTTGTTCGCTCTTCGCGTCTGTGGTCTCCGGAAAAGACCACCCACCGTTTTTGCCCGCGAACGACAGTAATGGCGTGTTCCTGACGGACGAATGCGACAGGCCGCTGAATTCCTCGCAGCCGACAGCTCGCTGGAAGCATCCGATCGCAAAAAATCTCAGCGCGCACAACGCCTTCCGCTCTGTTTAAATCCCACTGGTTCGTTGGCACCCGATGACGGGGCCGAGATCGTCGCACAACCAAGGTACAGTACGTTTCGAGAAACGAAAGCGACGCCGGAATTCACACTCGCTCATCTCTTCAAACGCATTTCGCACCTCCTACCATTCTGCATCTGCTTCGAGAAACGCCAACGTAGCAAGGAAGCACCGTTGCAAGCGCCATTTTCTCAAAATCAGCTGTTGCGGCAGCCGCGACCGCCGCATCACTCGAAATGACGCGGCATGACGTCACCAAAAAAGAAAACATCAAGGAAAAAAAAGAAATGGCCACGCCCCTTAGAGTGGCGCGAGTTGTCCGGCTTCAGCCAATCGCGTGCGATCATCAGAACGAACGCGAACGAACGGCGCAGAACAGAGATCTCCGATCGCCCCCTGGGCCCATCGTCTCCTTGGCTGTTCCTTCGTGGAAACGTCACCTTGCGTTAACCCAGTTCAGACGAACAGGCAGCGCGTCTTGCTCGTATCTTATATTCCGAAGATCAGCAAGCGACCGACAAAATGAAATCCGCAGACGTCACACGCCCGCGCGCATGAGATAAGCTGACAAATGTGGATCGTTCATTTGTTATCTGGCCACGCGCGTCTTTCCAGTCCGGGCGTGATCTGGCTACACAAATGCTGTTTTTTCTTGCGCTTACTCTCGCCCTGTGTGCAACTTGGCTCCATCGTACGGCGCTGACGCACAAAAAAGTCGCCGCTCGCGCACGATAGTTAAATATTGGGCCGACTGTACATGACTACGGCCAACGTCGATGTAAGCGACGGCCTCGTTAATGAAAACTTGGGCACCTTGTGATACATCGAGCACGACGAACACGGCAACCTCGTGCGACTGGGGCTTGAATTTTCAACGCCCACGGTAGGCATTGTCGTCCCAGCCAGGACGAAGCACATCATTACCGCACACCAGGCCCGTAGCCGCCCCCCCCCCTTAATTTTTATGATACATAGTGATTTACCAAAAAGAAATAATTAATATAGGCGTTTTTCTCAAATAGTCAAGAATTCCAGCAAGCTACGGGCCTGCCGCACACCCCTCAATAGAATTGACTTGGGTGTCCGTGGTATGCGGACCACCACAACCACGATATACGCCGGAAAAATATCGCGTGTAAGAGGACAGTTTCCCCTTGCGCAAGCAAACGCCATAACTATATATAAGTCACAAAAGGCCACATACGCCCAGGTAATCTACGGACCCGATAAGCGCCAACCACTGAAGTTAGTCAATGTAGAACTTTCTAGGGCTACCAGCCTCGACGGCCTACACATCACCAACGCAAAAGGTGACTGCAGGTTCCGTTATGTCGCCGGCTCTGTTGACAGACAGTCTGTCGACGACATGACCATGCTAGCATACAGGCCTCTAGACATTGTCTTGGACCGGGCTGGACCGGGCTACCACCTTCATTCGATGTCACGACCACAACAATCACCTCAGGCTCGCCGCTCTCAACGTGCTATCGTGAGCAATAAGCTCGAACGCGCGAGCGCACCCTTCGTCGCCTGATTCGCAGCGGCTGCTGTCGGAAACAAAATGGAAAGGGCGCCGTACTTCCGCTGGCTGCTGACACTCCTGCATCAATACCGTTGCTAAAAAACGGCAGCTTATAGCTTGTCAGTGGCCGCTTGGTGACATGAATTCACATCAACATGCACAGCCACACCGATTGACCAGGGGCGTGGACAGAAAGTCCATGTTTACCATGCGTAGTTGTACGAACTTGTAGTTCAGTCAGTAGAAAAAGCACGACATAACAGTGGAATACCAAGTTTTTGAGAGCCACGTGGCATTCCAGTGCCGTGACACTTTCAAATGCGTAGCAGTTTAGGTGCCCGGCTTGTCGGCCGTCCGTCTCGTGTGGCCTGATCACGCTCAAGATCAAGTGGTCGATACAGGTCAATACAGGCTTAAAACAACGCTAACAATGCTGAAAACCGGATGATGATAAACGAACAAGGTTTAAAACAATACAATTAACAGAAATAACCAAGAAGTAATCGCAATCATGAACTGAAAATCGCGAAAAACGCTTCGGAAACATGCGGCTGATGTCTGTGCCATGCAAGAGAGGGCGCCACCATCTTGCCAAGCGCGCGATTGGTCCTTCCACCGGCGCTTCTGCGGAGTCTTCGTCGTTTTGTCTTAAAGGGACACTAAAGGCAAATAACAATTTATGTCAGAGTGAAAGCTCAATGTATGACAACGTCTAAAACGGCAATATTATTAACACAATAGACCTACTTACCGAGAAATTAAGCTAAATGTACCACACGACGAGCGCCACGAGCGGCACGTCTTCAAAATGATCCCGATGACGTATGAGAGTCTGCCAAGAATTAACCACTGGTAATCAAACTAGCAGCAATAAAAAAGAACCTTCCGTGCATCAAGAGACGTAATAAAATGCCGTTTCTTCGTTTCTGTTTGATTCATGGAAAAAGAACCTCTTTGGCGTTGCCATGGGCAACGGCGCGTGTGGTTCAAAGGTTCCGTTTTCGCCGATCTGCGCTTCGCCCGGCGCCCTGCTTCTCTCATGCGATCGCGTCTCAGTGGTAGTTTCGGGATCGCGTACTGCCGCGTGTGTTTCGCGCGCTCGTGAAAGTTGCTCTGACAAAGTTCGACAAAATGCCGCAAGCATGTGATGTTGCCGGATGCCGGAATGGTGCACGCCGCCAGTGCACGCCGCCGCGCAGTAAAGGCGGGCAACCTTGGGCACGGCAGTGACGTGTGACTGATTTCAGGCGGGTGATTTGAAGTGCGCTAACGCGATGCGCACCACTAAAACGCGATTTTGTTTCAAAATAGGCACTTCCTTGGCATAAAAGTAGCACTACGAGGTTTCTGGACCGCTATTTAAACAATCAGCGTCGACTTAATATTTGCCTTTAATGTCCCTTTAAGGAGGAAACAATCTGACGGAACTCGCTGCAGACGACACGTATCTCAACCGCCGGAATGACTGGACAACCCAGTCGACTCATCTCTCCAGGTTTCAGAAAGTGCTAACGCGCCAGTTTCTGTGAGCAGAGCGCCTTTTACGAGATCGTGCACGCGCGCGTGCACACACTGTACTATGGGGAGCAATATGAGCTCGAACACGCAAGCGCGTGGCGAATAGCCTCAAAACCGAGAAAGCGTGATTCGTGGATGGCGCTGCTGGAACCGGAGGGGAAAGGAGGAGCGCTATTCCGCTGACTGTTGGCACGGCCGCTAGGCTAGCGTTGCTGCGAAACAGCAACTGATTTCGTGCCATCGGCCGCTAGCAATGAAAACAAAAAAATTGCACGAAAAATAATAAATAAAAGGAGCGTATTAGAATGCTCAGCCGACACCACCGAGATATAATACAAGCATGGCCTGTGCATCGCGGCAGGCTACGTGCCACGTAACCAGGCGTGGACCACCGAGCCTGTGCCCCCCCTCCCCCCCCAAAATTTTATCTATGGCATACAGAGCATAAAATGACACTCGACCACAGCTGCCTCTGCACGGCCTATACTTCAGATCAAGGAGGTGACCCCCCCCTCAAAAAGAGTCTTTCTGCCGACGCCCCTGGTCAATCGGTGTGGCTGTGCCTGTTGATGTGAATTCATGTCACCAAGCGGCCAGTGACAATCTATAAGCTGCAGTTTTTGCAGCAACGGTATTGAGGCAGGAGTGTCAACAGCCAGCGGAAGTACGGCGCCCTTTCCATTTTGTTTCCGACAGCGGCCGCTGCGAATCAGGCGACGTAGGGTGCGCTCGCGCGTTCGAGCTCATATTGCTCACGATAGCACGTTGAGAGCGGCGAGCCTGAGGTGATTGTGGTCGTGGCATCGAATGAAGGTGGTAGCCCGGTCCAAGACGATGTCTAGAGGCCTGTTTGCTAGCACGGTCATGTCGTCGACAGACTGTCTGTCAACAGAGCCGGCGACATATCGGAACCTGAAGTTCACCTTTTGCGTTGGTGATGTGTAGGCCGTCGAGGCTGGTAGCCCTAGAAAGTTCTACATAGATTAATTTCAGTGGTTGGCGCTTACCCTGTCCGTAGATTACCTGGGCGTATGTGGCCTTTTGTGACTTATATATAGTTATGGCATTTGCTTGGGTAAGGGGAAACTGTCCTCTTACACGCTATATTTTTCTGGCGTATATCGTGGTTGCGGTGGTACGCATACCACGGACACCCAAGTCAATTCTATTCAGGGGTGTGCGGCAGGCCCGTAGCTTGCTGGAATTCTCGACTATTTGAGAAAAACGCCTATATTCATTATTTAGTTTTGGTAAATCACCATGTATCATAATAATTACGGGGGGGGGGCATTCCAGTGCCGTGACACTTTCAAATGCGTAGCAGTTTTGGGGTCCGGCTTCTCGGCTTTCCGTCTCGTGTGACGTGATCACGGTCAAGATGAAGATACGGCTCACTTAAACACCGAAGCTGTCTAAGACATCCGTAAATTTTGCGGTCTCTTCTGTGCGGGCTATCAGGTATGCGCCACAGAAATTGGGTGAATCCCAACACGGA
Organism: Rhipicephalus sanguineus; assembly: GCF_013339695.2. NCBI lineage: Eukaryota > Metazoa > Arthropoda > Arachnida > Ixodida > Ixodidae > Rhipicephalus > Rhipicephalus sanguineus. Next base: position 4,876 of record NW_023614517.1, read on the forward strand.
CCACTGGCCCACTCAAAGGATGAAGCCAACAGCTGGCCCAGCACTAGGGAACAGATATGTGCCACAGAAATTTGTGCGGCCCGTCAGAAAACTATCATCATCATAAACATGTATGTGCCACAAAAATTTGGTAAATCTCCGTACTCACATGGTGCGTAAGAAGGAAGAAGCAAGAGTTATCCCAACACTAGGGAACTGGAAAGGCAACGGTGGCTGCGAGAAGACCCCGAAGCGATGGAACGCCTACGCCAACGACGACCTGCCCGTTGGTCTATGAGGTGCGAACGCTCGGTTTTAGCGTGAGTTTCCGTCTCTGGAGTTTGGACATCCGTGTAGTTTCTGTGTCTGTCTGTGGTTTAACTCCAACATCTCTGCGCTAAGAATCAACCTAGAAACAACCTATATTGACTAGATAAAGCCTAGCAAGACCTAGAAGCAGTACGATTAACCCCAGGACAAAGAAGAGCCTTCTGCCTTATGACAGGGCGCACACTAAACTTGTAAAAGGGGGATTGCGATGTCATGTGTGAAATCAGCACTACCAAGAATCTGCCTACACACCGCTTCAGATAGTCTGAATAACCAGATGCGATTTGGACGCTGCGAGTTTTCCCTCGCCACTTGGCAATGCTGTCTGTGATTCAGTTTTGTATGTCATAAAGAAAAAGAAACCTGACCAGCAAAAAAAAACATAGACGAAGAACGCAGGTGATACCATACATCAATAGATTCTCCCACAATCCTAAGATTGCCCAAATGTATGACGTGAAGGTGGTGTTTTCTGTGCCATGTAAGTTAGGTCAGATTTGCCCTATGCTCACCAAAGAAAGAAGAAATCCTTCACGAGAAGCATGCTCATTGTTACACCGATTGTGTAGCTCAAATGGTATACATGATACCACTCAGCTGTGGAAAGAGTACATTGGTCAGACGGGCCGATGTTTCAACATCAGAGCTGGTGAGCATTTTTTAATGTAAAAGAAATTCAGGCGGACGTCTTGCAGATCACTGCAACAAGTGTAAGCGCACTCCGCACGTTGATCACGCGACGTTTATCAAGCATGCAAGAACAAAAAGGGAAAGAGAATAATCGAGACAGCTCAGATTAGGAAATCTGGCATCAATTGTGTATCTATGTGCCAAAGCGATGCAGAAATATTTACTTCGACTAACGCAACACAAAAATATAACAAAATTACATAGACGTTTCGCCACCTATGCGGGTGGAACCCTCAGTATACATTGGCACAGTGGACTGGGCTGGGTGGACTGGGCGACCTCCGCTCCGTTGGTGCCAGTCTATACTGAGGATGCCACCCGTATGGGTGGCGAAAGGTCTCTGTAATTTTACTATGTCTTTGTTGCGTTAAGTCGGAGTAAATATTTTGCAATCATGAACTCACCCGGCTTTTGGAACGTTTTTGCAAAGAGATGCAGATTTTGCATGGTCACCCATGATGCGTTTCAGTTGTTGAGAGCGCACGCATAAAAGCGGGCTTCATGCTTGTCATTAAATCAGTCGGAAGTCAGCGCCAGTCTATGTCGTGTGTGTGTCTTCTCTTGTCTTTGTTTCTTGCTGCACATACTCAGTATACAGGGTGTCCCAGCTATCACGCAGCACGATTTAAAAAAAGAGGAACGGCGTTACGCGAATCAAACCTACAGCATAATGTTCCTAGTACACTAGAGTAGCCACTGCTATTTTTTTCGTTAATGAGGTTTAATTAATTAGTCATAATTATATTTCTAACTCGACAAGTACTCGCCTAATTGTCAAAATGTCAATGAGGCGTATGTAGGCATGTTCAAATGGCATCTAACTGCGCTAATTTCAACAACGTGCTAATTGCGCGCTCATTTTTCCCGGCTGATAAAGAAAGCCCACTAAATATGAAAAATAACACGTGACTACGCTCCCACCCGCAAAGGAAACCAGCGCCCTCAAATAAGCTTACTGCAAACAACCGCTTTGCCTGTTGCCTGTTGCGAAAGACAGCGTTCCGCATTTTCGCAAGGGTACAGGTCGGGCGCCAGCGATATGCGTGCAATTTCGCTGGGATTCAATCCGTTCGATAGTACGCCGCAATCATCATATCTCACGGCCGACTGTTCTCATTGATAACGCGGCAGGTGTTCTTATTACGGCCTGACTCTGTAAAACCAAACGGTGCGTTTCTTAGTACGGGGAGTGGCAGATAGGGCGATGCGTTTTTTTTTTCTTTCTGCATTTTTTCCTTGATACTGTCTGCCTCATAGGGAGTCTGTTTGAGGGCACTGGTTCCCGACGCGCGCAACACCTAGTCACGTGTCACTTTTCATATTCGCGGGCTTTTTATCAGCCGGAAAAAAATGAGCGCGCAATTAGCACGTTGTTGAAATTAGCGCAGTTAGATGCCATTTGAACATGCCTACATACGCCTCATTGACATTTTGACAATTAGGCGAGTACTTGTCGAGTTAGAAATATAACTTTGACTAATTAATTAAACCTCATTAACGAAAAAAATAGCAGTGGCTACTCTAGTGTACTAGGAACAATATGCTGTAGGTTTGATTCGCGTAACGCCGTTCCTTTTTTTTTTAAATCGTGCTGCGTGATAGCTGGGACGCCCTGTATATCTAGACACAGCCCTCACCACCTAGCTGAGGCCTAGAAACAACCTAGAAGCGACCACGTAAGTCTTCAGACTCGTCCACATTTGTTGTGTCAATCCTTGCGCGGCTTAGTGTTAGCTTCGCCCTTTCTTTATGTTTTTTTCTTTGCAGTTGTACGATTTTAGGTTTTAAAATCAATGCACAACCACATTTCCTCATGTAACTTTGGCACAGCTGAGCTTGTTTTGTCTTCTCAATTTCTGCAAACAATATAACTATAAATATTGGTAGGACAGCATAAATAAACATGGTGATCACGTTGAAGTGACCTTTAGTTAACATCGCGCGCTCTATCAGCGTATGGGAGACCAGCGCTGGATAGGTTGCGCGCCGAAAAAGGGCGCCTGGCCAGTAATACAGCACTATGGTTTACAAACGAATAACTTTGTGTGAAGGCTACTTTCTCAGGAAAGCACTGGAAAACGGAGATAAGCCCTGCAAAGCAGACTACGTCTGTGCATACGACGTCGAAGAGACAGTGCTGCGCCATGGTGGTGGCTCCGTGGTCACCATTTTCTGGTTGCGTGCTGCGATTTGTGCCAAGCTAGTGCAGGCTCACAAGCCTCCATTGATAAGTACGTGCTGCGTCCATACCAGCTGCCCACTACTGCAGTAAAAAAAATAAGAATCAAGGGTAGCTGTGTCAATGCTTTTCTGCCGTGGTATGTATGCCCAGCCCGCGGTATGTATGCACGCGGACGTTGATCAAGAAACCTACCGTGTAGCATAGCATGTATGGTGCCGCGCTGTTATGCTCGAGGGCGCGGGATAGATTCCCGGCCACGGTGGCCGAATTTCGATGGGGTTTTAATACAAAGGATACCCGCGTACTGAGATTTATGTGCACAGTAAAAACCCCAAGCGGTCATATTTATTCCTGATTCCCATACTACGGCGTGCTTCATAATCATACTTTGTTTGGCACGAAAAACGCCGGAGATTGTCGATGTTGATCAAACACCTTTATCTAAGCAGACACAGGCAAGTGAAAAAAACTAAAAAAATACTTTAGGCGAATTAACGAAGAGTAAAAATCCAAGACATTCGACCCTTTTCTAGAGAGGCATAAATTCCGATGTCACTTCGCCGCGGCAGCAAATGCACAAAAAAGCTTTACCGCATCGGGCGACTCCAGAAAGCTAAGCTTCGAGTAGTCCGCTGCTTTGTTCGTGACAAGAACTCCGTCTGTAGCACAGGTGAAGTTCAACGGCGGCATCCATCGCGTGCGTATTTCTCGTAACAGTTCAGCGGCTTCGGCGAACGTGCCCTCGTACGCATCTGGTAGACAGACGGCTTTCCTTCTGCGTAACTGTTTGCAAATAATGTAGACTACCTGCCTATCGTATCATATTCACTGCACGCGGTGGCATCAGAAGGAGCCTGGTGGTGGTCAGATGAAAAAATTGTTACATATGCCGCATGCTGCATAATGTAAGTTCTATTTACGACAAAACCCGATTAAATTCTGCTCGTTGGCCCCGGTTTTCACTGGTGGCCCTCACTATTGAATAAATCTAGCAGACACGGGCAATTCGGTTTAGAAACCAGCCCGACGCCAAAGGCAGGAGAGCAAGAGCAGAACATAATGTGCTCGCCTGACTGCCATGATGCAACGCCGCATCCGTTCCTATTCATATGTTTTAGAAGGAAAAGCATACAAGGATACGTCCTCCCTCATTTCTATGTATTGTGGCACTGAATGCGCAACAGTACCGGAAGCATCCTTTTGTTTTGTTTGGGCGATACGCGCCCGCGTTGCCTCAACCAGTCGCCACTCTCGTCTGCGGGAGCGGCTGGAGTATGCGCGCTTTGACCGCCAGGGCGGTACTGCCCACACCGCGGAAACTCCAGCGCTGGTTCCCTATTGTGCTCTTATGAAATTCTTTGATTTCGTACTTGAGAATATATTTGCAGTGGCGCCTGTAGACACGATATAACTATATTTATTGCATGATAGGTAACTAAAAAACTGACATTCTCGTTTTAGCGCGCCTTTAGCATTCCTACTCAGGTACAGGTACCATTGAATATCACCTCATACTTCTTGTCAGTGTCAGTCTGCAGATCGCGGTTTGAATGCCAGGAAACGTGCGCTTCCTGTCCTTTGGTATTGCTTGGATGCAGAGAAACCAGCTGTGGTGGTGGCCAGGGAAGAAGCACTCGGGGCTCTGCTGCCAGGCCAAGCTTGTGAGGCTCCACCTTATCAGTGGCTTTGTCGCCAGACGGCACCTGTGTCACTGCGCTCGCAGCCCATATTCCCCTGGTAGCGACAGCGGCTACACGGAGTTCCCACGGTTTTGTCGTGCTGCGGCTGGACACCATCGCACTGAAACGCTGAGTCTGCGATAAAGTGAGAAAGAAAAAGTGCTGTCATCATACTTACTACACACCAAACGCAAACAATAAGCCGTCCAATTGGATATTTGAGACGGCTTGCCGTTTTTCCTAACCATGTTCTGCTGGGATGCGCCTTTTTTTCAAAAATTGTCACGTGAGCTTCTGGTCTGACATATTATGCACGCACAATGCGCTTAGTTTCGGTTTCACCTAGATCGGGGCCTTGAAATCGGTTCGTATTATCTTAAACTACGAGCGTTTCTCGCAATTTAAAAAAAAATAGGCATATCATAGATTGTCACGTCCCATAACTCTTCATTATAAAAAACGACCCTCCAGATAATAATGAACAGGTTAATTAACGAAGATTTAATAATTATTCATTGAATGTAACTTTAGGGGCGGCAGAGTTTTTCCGCCTCTGCGTAGACTTCCTTTCCGAAGACAGCAAGGGGCTGACTGTCATAGCATTTTTATAAAAATTCTATATCGTCTAAGAAAAAAACACCCTGTATAAGAAGGTTTACAGGCTCAACATTCAAAACTACTGCCCTATATCAATTTTGCGGCGTTTTGTCAAAGAATTTCGAAGTAAGTTTAGTTAAAATATCATCTTTTTTTGAAAAAAACATCGCTTAATCACGGACGCTGTGAAAAAAAAACATGCCCATGGAGATAGCACTTTTAGATTATAAAACCATGCTGCGTAACATTGACAAGAAGCTGCTGACAATAGGTGTGTTTGTCGATTATACTCAGACCTTCGTTCATTTCAACCATACTACATTATTAGGAAAGCTCGCGACCTGCGGCATCAGGGGTATTTCATTACAGTTCATTTAGGTCCTACTTGCATAAAAAAGGCAATATGTATAAATAAATTACTTCAGATCATCAACTGGCAAAATAAAGACAAGCATTCCTCAACGAAGTACCCTAGGTTCCCTGCTCTTTAATTTATTTTGAGAAACTGAAAGTGCAGAGAAAACACAGACGAAAAATGGCCCACATTTGCAGATACACAGGCGCTACTTCCAAGATATTTATCGTTGCGATACCGTGGCTACTTATAGCACAGCTCATATCCATGCGCATATTTCGTTGTCCCTAAGAGATGACACTTTCAAAATGGTGGTGTCGATCTCAGAAAATCAAATTCTTTTTGCAAGAGCAATTGACGGCATGTTTTTTAATGATTTTAATTGTGACCGATTGGAAGCTGAGGTACACACGTTGTTGCCAATTATTAAAGACAGCCTGAAACCCCTGTATGTGACTGACACATGAGTTACCGCAGAATGGAAGTATGCATTTTTTTGAATCTATGCTTGTCAAAAAAGGATGATCAGTCTTGCTTGCATTATGAGCCATGTGCAAGTAAGGCCTGCTTCCTTACCACTCGGCGCATTCTAAGTTTAGTAAGAGGGCAATTGCTAACTTATGTTTCCAGAACGCCTTAAGCAAGTCGTGTCACCTCTCGGTTGCATTGAGCTTTGAACAGCAAAGAAAGAGGTTGATTGATGCTGGCTATCCCCGGCCTGTGCTGGTCTCTGTAGCTGAGTGTATCTTGAGAGACGTGAAAGGTGTTCGTCAAGCTGTCGTTGCGTGGGAGTCGCGTGAATGTTGTGCCATAGATACACACTGTCTCCCATAATTAAAAAAATCGCTCAGCGAGCAAACGTGCGTGTCGTCTCTTCAGCCTCAACCAAACTGAAAAAGCTCTGCAAGATCACAGCTCCAGACGCGCACAATAAACGCGGCTGCAAAACTAACTAGAAAAATTAGTTTGTATACTGGGCTGAGTGTGTTGTGTTTTGCCTACCGTTTTCGTGTGGTCCCAGGTATGTTGGGCACACCGGTCAATGCCTTAACGATCGCGTGCGTGAGCACTCTTACAATGTCAAGGACGTGGATGGTGGTTTTTTAGCGATACATTGTAAGAGAGCTGTGGTTGTGCTCCGCTGATGGACACGTGCAGAATTGTTGACAAGAGCAGAAATCAGCTGATTATCGAGGCACAAGAGATTGAGAAAATGGGCGAAATGTTCGTAAGCATGCCGTCAATTGCTTTGACAAAACAAGAACTTTATTTTCTGAGGGTCACACCACCATTTTAAAAGTGTCATCTATCAGGGGCTTTGAACTTCTCCACAGTGATATGGGCCGATTAGGTATCCTATAAGTAGCAACGGTATCGCAACACTAATTTTGTTAGAACTAGCGCCTGTGTATGTGCGTGCCTTTTGTCGTCTGTGTTTTCTATGCGCTTTTAGTTTTTGAAGAGGAATTACCAACGTGCCCAAACTACCACATTGCTGATCTTTAATTTATATACTGTTACGGACTCGTAAACGAGGTTAAATAGAGGTTTATTTACAGGGGATTTACAGGGGACAGTGGGTCCAATCCAGTGAAGCAGCAACAGCGATAAAATGCCTTTTGCCTCTGTACCTTTTTCTTGTATTACAAGAAATAAAAAGATACTACTACTACTACTACTACTACTACTACTACTACTACTACTACTACTACTACTACTACTACTACTACTACTACTACTACAATAGAGGTGTGAAGAAGAGAAGAACGACGCCCAGTACCGGCACGCATTCGCCGTCCATCCCCTGTAAATAAACCTCTATTTAACCTCGTTTACGAGTCCGTAACAGAGTGGTGGAGGTGCGGGGTAACCTGGGTACCTAACAACGGAATTACCACACCTTGGCCCTCGTCGGACTCGTCGCCTTGCGGGACTACCCCCGCCTTCAACAGGAGATATGCCTCGTGAAACTGAAGTTCCGAAGACGATGGCTTATTCTCATCTCTACATGGAGCCACCCAGCTTTGGCGGGACTGGCGAGGAGGACGTGGACGAGTGGCTGAAGCAGTACAAGCGGGTGAGGAAACTTAACGGCTGGAACGCCGCCGCTCAGCTGCCGCATGTCGTGCTTTTGCTCACCAACACTGCCCTCCTGTGGTACGACAACCACGAGGATACGTTGACGACATGGGAAACGTTTGTCGAGGAATTAAAGAAGTGCTTCGGGGACTCCATCACGAAGAAGAAGCGGGCTGAACACACCCTGTCCTAAAGGGCTCAGCTCCCTGGCGAGACTTGTACTATGCACATTGAAGAGATTTTAAAGCTTTGTAAACTGGTGAACCCCAGTATGTCCGAAGAAGATAAAGTGGGCCATCTTCTTAAAGGCATAGCTGAAGTCGTGTACCAGTTCTTGATTGCCAAAGAGTGCCTGTCATCTGTGACAGACGTCATGAAGCACTGCCGGACGTTCGAAGCACTCAAGATGCGTCGTATAGCGCCGAAATTTGGCCGTTTGGCTAATGTGCCCACAGTAGCCAGTGTCGATGCTAGCCCGCTGTCCGACCTGTCGTCGACAATACGACAGATAGTACGAGAAGAGCTGCTCCGATGCCACGAAATGGGTCGTTGCGGCCGTGATGACTCCCGAGGCACCGAGCCCAGACTACCTCCAGTCACATCACCACCATCTATTAATGCCGCGAACATGGACAATTACCGAGCTGTGCTTCGGCCCGAGTCGGCAAACCGACCTCGCTTCACCAACGAGGAGCAGCGACAGAACACCTATCCGACGCAGCGGTTCCAGACCACTGATTCGACGACAACGGGATACAGATCTTACAACAATCAGGACAGATATTCCATGCCAGCTGACGGAAATGAAGGGTTCGAGCTGCACTGCACATTTCGGCCTCCTCGTGTGTGCTACAGTTGCGGCGTCCCAGACCACATCTCCAGATTTTGTGACCGTGGGTGGCAATTCCCAGAACGCCTTCACGTGCGTCCTACCAGTCGAACGATCAACCCTTTTCAACGTCATGGCCAACACGTCAAACATCCAGTCAACGATTTCGTCAAGGCAACTTCCGGAACTCGTCACCAGCTTCCGACCGCAGCTTAACGCCACCGCCTGCTTCACGTGCTCCGCGGTCGCCATCGCCGCGGCGTCGCCTTCCATCACCACCACCGGAAAACTAGGCAGTGCGGCCGATGCGGGTGAGGTCGCTGGATACTGTGCGCTGCCAACCGATATACCTCCGTCAGCCTTCACGCTGAAAAACAAAGTGTACTTGTGTGTTGACAATGTTCCTACTATGGCTCTTGTAGACACTGGGGCAACAATTTCCGTGATGAGCCTTAGTTTTAAAGCTCCACTGGTACAAAAAGTTATGTTTTTGTGGAAGAAAATGTCGACGTTTTGTAGTGTTAGTGGTGACACTCTGTGCCCGGTCGGTGTTTGTACTGCTGATGTATGTTTGTCTGGCACAGTATTTACCACTGAATTCACCGTAATTCCTGGCTCTACGCACGACGTTATTTTAGGCATAGATTTCTTGCGGGAGTGTGGTGCTACTGTTGACTGTCGGAGTGGAGAGCTTTCGGTACATCCTGAGGATATGACCGGACTCGTGGAGAACTCGCCGCGTCAAGAAAGTCTCTTGTGTTGCGGAGGATGTCGTTGTTCCAGCGTGGTGTACCGTGTGTGTTCCGGTAATTTGCTCCGGTACAGCTCCTACTACATTTGACGCTGCAACAGAACCTCTCCACTCAGCCTGTGTAAAGAAGGGCGTGCTGGTGCCACATTGCATGGTGTCGGTAGTTGACGGACGCTCTGGATTATGGACGATGAAATACACGACCCAGCCCATACTTCTACCTTCTGGCATGAAGCTCGCACTCTTCACAGAAGAAACACCGGCTTTACTGGCTGTACTCGAGGCTGCTGCAGACGAGTCCTTCCATTCGGGCCCCTCGGACTCGAAACTACTACAGATGGTAAGCAAGTCTCTTAGCACGAGTGAGCGCCACAAGTTACTGGCCATTTTATCCAAGCACTCGCAAGTCTTCGACTTCTCGCAAAACGATAAGGCATCCTCTATTCCAGCGTCTCGAATACGCCATCATATCAACACCGGATCAACGAACCCTATACGACAGAAGGCGTACCGGGTATCACCGACTGAACGCAAGATAATTAGCGAGCAAGTTGAAGAAATGCTGCAAAAGGGAGTAATTCAGGAGTCTGCGAGTCCTTGGGCCGCACCTGTCCTTCTCGTCAAAAAGAAGGACGGAAGTTGGCGATTTTGTGTCGATTAACGTCGGCTCAATGCCATTACTAAGAAAGATGTCTACACGCTTGCGCGTATAGACGATGCGTTGGACTGTCTTCATTCGACTTATTACTTTTCTTCCGTCGACTTGAGACCTGGCTATAAATCCCGATGCATACCGAGGATAAAGAAAAAAAAACGGCGTTCGTAACAACCGATGGGCTTTTTGAATTCAACGTTATGCCCTTCGACTTGTGCAACGCGCCCGCCACCTTCGAACGATTCATGGATGCCATTCTGCGGGGTTTAAAATGGGAGATATGCATGTGCTATCTCGATGATGTTATTATCTTTGGACGCGTACTTGACGAGCACAACAAGCGTCTAGGCATTATGCTCAGCTGCATACAAAAGGCTTCTCTTGTGCTCAACTCCATGAAATGCCATTTCGGTGAACGCCAAACCTTTGTGCTGGGACATCTCGTGGATAAAGACGGCGCAAGGCACCGCCCTGCAAGGACAGAGGCTGTTGAAGCATTTGAGCCACCTCAGTCTGTCAAAGAACTCCGCACCTTCTTGGGGCTATGCTCCTCTTTAGGCGATTCATTCCTCGTTTTGCTGACGTCGCTTATCCCTTGACAAGCCTCCTGCACAAGAATGCCCCGTTCGAGTGGACGTCCGAGTGTTCAGCTTCATTTCGGCAGCTGAAGCTGAAGTTCTTCCTGACGTCACAGTCGATACTCCGCCACTTCTATCCTACCGCGGCAACAGAGGTCCACACAGATGCGAGTGGCGTCGGTCTTGGTGCTGTGCTGGTCCAACGTTTGGATAACAGGGAACACGTCATCGCCTACGCATGTCGATCATTAGGCAAACCCGAGCACAACTACACGGTAACTGAACAAGGATGCCTCGCTGTTACTTTCGCTGTTCAGCGGTTTCGGGCATAGCTAGCTGTACGGGCGTCAGTTTACGATCGTCACGGACCATCATTCTCTGTGCTGGCTCGTCAATCTTCGGGATCCGTCAGGACGCCTTGCTCGATGGGCTCTGCGTCGGCAAGACTACAACTTCACTGCCCCATACAAGGGCGGGCGACGACATGCTGACTCTGACTGTCTTTCCAGGATGCCTCTCCGTACAACGGAATGTGATGCAGATAGCGTCGACCACGTAATCGCAACCGTACGCCGAGATTTCCCAGATGTGGCAACCTTCTCGAGACAGCAAAGTAAGGATCCGACTCTAGAGCCTCTTTTCTCTGCCGCGAAAGACTCATCAGCAGGTCGTTTTGTGTCCGGGATGGGGTGCTTTATAAGAAGAATTTCTCCGCGACAGGTGCAAGCTACCTTCTGGTGGTGCCAGAAGCCATTCGCTCTTCTGTCTTACGTGTCGTGCACGGTGACCCAACTGCAGGTCATTTAGGATCCATGCGGACACTCCATCGTGCCAAAGAAAGATTTTACTGGCCTCAAATGGGCAAGACAACGGAGACATACGTAGCCAGTTGCGCTGAGTGTCGGAGTCACAAAAGACCTACCAACGCTCCCTCCGGTTGCCTAAAGCCTGTAGCACTTCCCAGCTCACCTTTCGAACAAGTAGGCATCGACCTGATCGGACCGTTTCCACGTTCATCCAAAGGCAACCGCTGGATCATAGTAGCTGACTCGGTTCTGCGAGACGGCAGCACTACCCTCTGCAACTGCTGGCGAAGTGTCGCAGTTCATGCTGCATTGCATAATACTTTCGGCATGGCCCCCCTCGTGTGATAACTAGTGACCATGGCCGTCAGTTCACGGCCAATGTGGTTGAAGAACTTCTGCGACAGTGTGCCTCCAAACTGCGACACTCAACGCCTTATCATCCCCAGACAAATGGCTTGAAGGAGCGCACAAATAGAACACTCGTGAACATGATATTGTTGCGGAAAAAGATACCAGCTCAGAGGGATACGTATCCCTGTATTGTTTTCAGCTTAGGCGAGCAGCACAACCGACGCGAACAGCACGCGCCAGTCTGTCTGTTTCGTCCTCCTCTTCGTCTCCTTGGCCGCGATGCCGCCGGTACGTAGCATTACCCCCGGCGGCCGAAGCACCGTCCCGGGGCTTTAAAGGTCGTTTTCGGAAGCGGTGTTGTAGGGCTTGAGCCGTGAAACGTGAACAATATCGCTGGACCGAACAGATGGCGATGGACAGATGGGGCCAATCTCATAGGTAACAGGTGTTACCTGACGCAGTACACGGTAAGGTCCCGTGTAACGAGACAGAAGTTTTTCGGATAGGCCCACCCGACGATGAGGGGACCAGAGCAGCACAAGGGCACCGGGAACGAAATGTGCGTCTCGATGAGTAGCATCGTACCGGCGTCGTTGTTTGGTTTGCGACGCCGTCAGCCGAGCGCGGGCGAGCTGTCGGGCTTCGTCGGCTCGCGCGATTGCGTCTCGGGCATACTCGCTGGTGGACGAGGTGGAGGTAGGAATGATCGTGTGCAGCGGTAAAGTCGGCTCTCTTCCGTACAGGAGATAAAAAGGGGAAAAGCCTGCCGTGTCGTGACGCGATGAATTGTACGCAAAAGTTGCGTAGGGTAGGGCAACATCCCAGTCTCGGTGGTCCGGCGACACATACATAGCGAGCATGTCCGTAAGCGTGCGATTAAAGCGTTCCGCTAGCCCATTGGATTGAGGGTGGTATGCAGTGGTCAGTTTGTGCTGCGTAGAACAGGAACGTAAGATGTCGGCGATAACTTGAGACAGGAATTGACGGCCACGGTCTGTGATCAGTTGTCTTGGGGCACCGTGAACCAAGATAACGTCCCGTAGCAGAAAGTCAGCAACGTCGGTTGCACAACTTGTCGGTAGAGCTCGCGTGATCGCATAGCGTGTAATCCATTCGTAATCTGTAGCCACTGCGATCCATTTGCTTCCTATGGTTGAGACGGGAAAAGGTCCAAGAAGGTCTAATCCAACACGGTAAAAGGGTTCCGTGGGTATGTCCAGTGGTTGAAGATGGCCAGCGGGTAGCAGCGACGGTGTTTTGCGGCGTTGACATAACTCGCACGTGGCGACATGCGGCGTACTGAGCGAGCAAGACCTGGCCAAAAGAAACGGCTGCGTACGCGCTCGTATGTGCGAGAGACGCCGAGGTGTCCAGCTGTCGGCGCATCGTGAAGTTCAGCGAGGACACTGCGTCGTAAATGCTTAGGCACGACAATTTGAAGGTCAGGTCCGTCAGGTCGGAAATTTCGATGGTAGAGGACGCCCTCTTGAAGCACAAAGTGGCGAACAGAGGCGTCGTTTGGGAAAGATTCCGTGCGGGTGATGATGTCGAGGAGCACGGGATCCCGTTTCTGTTCTTCCCCAATGTGAACCAAGTTGGACACTGAGAATATGGAGCAGATCGTGTTGGCGTCAGTGTCATCAGGATCGTCGACAGGGTACCGGGAGAGGCAGTCGGCATCCTGGTGCATTCGGCCAGATTTGTACACGACTGAGTAGGAGAACGCTTGGAGGCGCAAAGCCCAGCGACCAAGCCGCCCTGAGGGGTCTTTAAGAGAGTTCAGCCAGCAGAGCGCGTGGTGGTCGGTAACGACCGAAAATGGGCGCCCGTATAGGTATGGCCTGAACTTGGCAACCGCCCAAACGAGAGCCAAACACTCACGCTCTGTGATTGAATAATTGCGTTCGGGGGCGGATAAGAGGCGACTGGCGTACGCAATAACGCAGTCGTGGCCACGTTGGCGTTGAGCAAGCACGGCGCCGATGCCATGACCACTTGCATCCGTGCGGATCTCAGTAGGGGCAGCAGGGTCAAAGTGGGCCAAAATTGGAGTAGTGAGGAGCGCGATGAGATTGGAGAACGCAGAAGCCTCTTCTGAGCCCCATGTAAACGGGACGTCTTGCTTGAGGAGCTGCGTAAGAGGTCTCGCTATATCCGCAAAATTTTTCACGAAGCGTCGAAAATACGAACATAGCCCGAGAAAGCTGCGAACATCCTTGACAGATCGTGGAACGGGAAAGTTCTTGACTGCGCTGATTTTCGCCGGGTCTGGCTGTACTCCGTTAGCGTCCACTAAATGGCCAAGTACTGTATTTTGGTCGCGGCAAAAATGACATTTTGATGAGTTCAGCTGCAGGCCAGCACGACGGAAGATGGCTAAGACGGCGGAGAGACGTTCTATATGAGTTTCAAATGTTGGGGAAAAAACAACGACATCGTCCAAGTAGCACAAACAGGTGGACCATTTAAATCCTCGGAGCAAAGAGTCCATCATTCGTTCAAAGGTGGCTGGGGCGTTACAAAGGCCAAAGGGCATGACCTTGAATTGATATAGGCCATCGGGGGTGATAAATACCGTCTTTTCACGATCCATATCGTCCACCTCAATCTGCCAGTACCCGGGACGGAGGTCGATGGAAGAAAAATAGCGGGCACCATAGAGGCAGTCAAGGGCATCATCTATTCGTGGCAGAGGGTAGACGTCTTTTTTTGTAATTCTGTTTAGGTGGCGATAATCGACACAGAAACGCCATGTGCCGTCCTTCTTGCGCACTAGCACGACAGGTGATGCCCAAGGACTGCAGGACGGCTCAATGATGTTCTTGGCGAGCATTTTGTCGACTTCAGCTTGGATAATTTGACGCTCAGTCGCCGACACGCGATATGGGTGCCTATGAATAGGAGGCTCGTCAGCTGTGTTGATGCGGTGGGTTACACCAGTAGCTTTTCCCAAAGGACGGCCGCTGAGATCGAAAACGTCGACGTAGGACAGCAGAAGCTGGTGGAGCTCGTCAGTCTGCTGCGGCGTTAAGGTGCAAGCAATCATCGACCGTATGGCGCTGTCGGGACAAGGATTAGATTGTTGCTGGGCATGGGGATCGGACGGAGCGGTCACCGTGAGAGTAGCCACCGCGCTGTCTTCTAAGGTCGAAAGTAATGCCAAAGAGATGCCTTGCGGGAGCACTTGCGGTGTCAAACTAAAATTGACAACAGGAAGGCACGTGGAGTTCCCTGTGACAGAAAGAACCGTGTGTGGTAGCGTAATACCACGACTTATCAGGACATCGGTGATAGGGGTCAGTACATAGTCGCCGTCGGGAACTGGTGGTGTTGCGAAAAATTCGACATAGGTCAGTGTTTGGGGTGAGAGGCGAGCGTATCCGGCAGCGCAGAGGCGACTCGGCCGGGGCACAGGAGGGTCGATCATGGGCAAGTGGAGACGGAGCGTACTGGCCGAGCAGTCAATGAGGGCAGAATGCGCAGACAAGAAGTCGTGGCCTAGGATGACATCATGGGGACATTGTTCAAGGACGGCGAAGAGGACAACTGTGTGGCGATCAGCAATGCTTACATGAGCGGAGCACATTCCACGACAGATGCTGTTCCGCCGTCGGCAACACGGACAAATGGAGTCGTCGCAGGTGTGAGAACTTTCTTGAGCTTGCGTCTAAAATCAGTTCATAACGGAAACTTGAGCGCCAGTGTCGACTAGAGCTGTCACAGGCACTCCGTCGACTTGTACGTCAATAAGGTTCCGTTTCGTCGGTATGGTCAGTGGAGGATTTTCGCTTGGTCCGATTGATGCAGCGCCACCTCCAGGGGCTGCAGCATTTAGTTTTCCGTCGGCGAACGTCGTGGGGGAGCGGGGGAAGGTGGTCGTCGGGGCTGAGGCGAACGGGACTGGCGACGGTGGGGTGAGGGAGAGCGGGAGTAGTGGGGATCGTGGGGGGCAAAGTGGTCCTGATGGGAAGAGTACGCCTGAGGGGCAAAGTGGGCCGGAGGGGCGTAGTGGGCCGGAGGGGCGAGTGGGCTGGAGGGGCGAAGTGGGCAGGAGGGGCAGAGTGGTCTGGGCTGGTTGCAGAACGAGGAGCGGGACGATTATTGAAGGAAGGCGGGAAATTTTGTGCAGGAGGACCCCAGCGACTTCGGCAATGACGAGATATGTGTCCTATTCGGTGACAGTAGAAGCATATGGGCTTGTCATCAGGTGTTCTCCATTCGGACGGATTACGGAACGCTGGTGGCGAGCCAGACGGGGGTCGACGTGGGGGCGTGAAGTGCGGCGGGAAGTCGGTACGGGGAGGCGTCGAAATAGAGCAGACACCCATGCTGGCAATTTCCTGTCGGATTACTGCTTGAAGAAGGGGTAAAGGGACGGAAGGAGGTGTGTCAGAGGATGGTGGTGCCACGGTAACAGGGGCGGCTGCTTCAAGTTCACGCCTAACGAGTCGGGTCAAGTTATCGCAGGCGTCCGGTTGCCGGTATGTAGCGAGGCAAGAAGACGTCACTGCGGTATTCGGAAGGCGCGGGAACAGTGGGGAGACACGCCTACTTTTAGCCTGTTCCAAGCGACGACATTGTTGAAGGACCGCATCGACAGAGGACACGTTAGTGCACAACAACAAGTTGAACGCGTCGTCGGCGATACCCTTGAGTATGTGCGCAACTTGTTCTTGCTCAGACATGGTTTCGTCAGCTTTGCGGCAGAGGGCCAGGACATGTTGAATATAACTGAGGTAGGACTCAGTGGAGCTTTGCGTGCGAGTCGATAATTCAGTCTTTGCGGCGAGGCGACGTCCAAGAGAGTTGCCAAAAAGTTCGCGAATCTTTTCCTTAAAGCTGTCCCAGCTGGTAACCTCATGCTCATGGGTGTCAAACCAGAGACGAGGGGTTCCGTCCAGGTAAAATATGACATTCGCGAGCATAAGGGTGGGGTCCCACCTGTAACTGGCGCTGACGCGTTCGTACAGGCGCAGCCATTGGTCGACGTCAGAACCTTCGAGGCCCGAGAAGACGCCAGGCTCTTTCACGGCGGGAAGCGTGACGAAAGTGGGTGCGGCCGGTGGGTTGGCAGGTAGGGCAGGAGGCAATGCGGGCGGCGGGGATGTAGCCGAGTCTTGCGAGGCCATGGGGAAATCCTCGAGACAACGTCCGCTGCGGAGTTCCGTGGCGAGGTAGGGGATCGCACCACTCCACCAAATATGTTGCGGAAAAAGATACCAGCTCAGAGGGATACGTATCCCTGTATTGTTTTCAGCTTAGGCGAGCAGCACAACCGACGCGAACAGCACGCGCCAGTCTGTCTGTTTCGTCCTCTCTTCGTCTCCTTGGCCGCGATGCCGCTGGTACGTAGCAATATCTATGTACGTTCGCTCGGACCACAAGAACTGGGACGAAGTGCTTCCGTTCGTCACATGCGCCTATAACACCGCGCAACACGAGACCACTGGATACAGCCCGTTTTTTTCTTTACGCTCGTCCAGCGAGGTACACTTTGGATACTATATTTCCTTTCTGTACTCATGTCGACGCTTGTATCGCGCAAAGCCTTTGCCGGGCGGAGGAGGCTCGGCGACTCGCTCGACTGCGTACTCTGGCTTCACAAGAATGGTCGAAATCGCGATGCCATAGCAGACACCGGGAAGTAACTTACCAGCCTTAGTGTGGTTATGGGCTCCTGTACGTAAACGTGGACTGTGCTGAAAACTACTCGCCGACTATGTTGAACAGTTTGTCGTGAATGAGCGTCTTAGTTAAGTTAATTATAGAATTGCACGCCTCACTGCCAGCGGACGACGGTCATCAAAGACCGAAGTCACGCATGTAGCCCGTCTAAAGCCGTTCACTCAGCGACTACCTCGCTGACTTCTCGCCCGGAGGGCTTCGCCTGCGAGAGGAGAAATGTTACAGTGGGTCTGATTCAGTGAAGCAGCAGCAGCGACAACAATAGAGGTGTGAGGAAGAGAAGAACGACGCGCAGTACCGGCACGCATTCGCCGTCCATCCCCTGTAAATAAACCTCTATTCAACCTCGTTTACGAGTCCGTAACAATATATAAGACGTCATTCTATTTAAAACAATGCTAAGTATATCGAATATGCGGACGACACGAGCGCATTCATTTCATCTACATGGTACACTACCACTCAATAGCGACAGTGCATTTCTCCGCAACATGTACACATGGTCAACAGAAAACCACCTAAAAATAAATTGCGTTAAAACCAAAGCGGTAATTTTTTACGACAAAGGGGCGAAAATTCCACATACTCACACATTAGTGATGAACCAAAACATATAATTAGTCAATGATATTAAACAATTAGGGACATATTTTTTCAGCGCATTACAGTGGGACCAAGGGGGCGATCGGAGATCTGTTCGTTCCGCTTGTTCGTTCTCCTGGGCAAGAACAAGCGCGCTGATTGGCTGAAGCGGGAGATGCCACTCAAGGCCGGGGGTGTCGCCATTTCTTTTTTTTTGCTTGATATTTTCTTTTTTGGTGACGTCATATCGCGTCATAACGAGTAGGCTGATCGGAGATCTCTGTTCTGCGCCGTTCGTTCTGCACCCATTCTGGCG
This sequence comes from Rhipicephalus sanguineus, assembly GCF_013339695.2. Taxonomy (NCBI): domain Eukaryota; kingdom Metazoa; phylum Arthropoda; class Arachnida; order Ixodida; family Ixodidae; genus Rhipicephalus; species Rhipicephalus sanguineus. The sequence continues at coordinate 23,320 of NW_023614517.1, forward strand.
GCGCACGCGATTAGCCGAAGCCGGAAAAAACGACGTCTCTGTGGGGCGTAGCCATTTTTCTTTTTGCTTGATCTTTTATTTTTTGGTGACGTCATCCACGTCATAACGAGCATGTCGCCTGCTACAAACTAACGGATCGCGAGGCCGTTCGCACGCGTTCTCTCGAGCGAACAAACGGCTTCGCACGGCATGATGCGGCGGTTGCGGCTGCCGCAACAGCTGATTTTCAGAAAATGGCGCTTGCGACGTGTGCTTCTCTTGCGCTTGGAGGTGCGAGATGCGTTTGAAGCCATGACCGAGTGCGGCGTCGCTTTCGGTTCTCCAAACGAACAGTGCGAACGAAATGAACGGGCCTGCACGGGGCTGTGGTCTTATGCGCAGGGACTTCTTAGTTCAAAAGCGCTATCAGCCCTTGCCACGTGTCGTCCTATCCTCACTCGTGAACGACGGCCCCAGCGGGCGCGACGGCGTAGCTATTGTGGCGCTCTTTTATAAAAGCCAGCAGAAGCTCCCTTTGACGATCCGAACAGAGACCCGGAAGTCGACATTCCGGTAACATTTGAAAAACTGAGCCACCGTAACTTTTCTTTTTTTTCTTCGCGTGCGCGACTTAACATAGCAAGCACGTTAGAAAAACTAGCACCAATAAATATCAGCACTCAAAGCTATTGCTGTTTCAGAAACTGGTTGAGCTTGAAAAGGAAAACAATATCAACAACTGTATTTATTAGAAGGCGAGAACACATCGTTTTCAAATATTCGGTCCCTTTGCCGAGGACAAACGATGCGCGTCTACTTCCGGAAAGCTCGCCGCTACCCGCTTGACGATTGGCTGTCGTCTTCCTCTCGGCGGAAGAGAGCTGCGGACCGCCCACTTTTCTGACGTAACACCGCCAGAACGAACGCGGAACGAACAGAGATCTCCGATTACCCCCCCCCCCACCCCCCAAGACGTCGACTTTGTTGAAAAAAGATTAACCGTATCGCAGTAATGCTTATTTCGAAGAGAAATCGTCTACCAACATCTCTGAAACTCCTTATTGGCAACTCGGATCAATTACGCACACTTTCTTCGGGCCACTACAACTGAATCTAACCTTAAGAAATTACACTTATTGCAGAAAACAAGATAATACTTAATATAGCAAATGTACAGCACCAACCTCACATTGAGTACTTGTTCATGCAGTACAATATCCCCATTGTCTATTCACTACACAATCATTTTCTGCTTCGCCTATGGCTCTCTAATGATAACTCAGAAAAGAGCGTATTGAAAGAAACAGCTTGTATATACAAAATGCAGCTATACCCACGCCACCCGTCACTTTGATTTAAACCCCAATCAAGAACAAATTATGGCACGTAAACGGCAAATCACCCAGATTGCTGAATTCACTTCATCATGCTGGATTGGAAACCACAAACGGTCTCAACTGGCTTCGCTCATACGGCAACTATCTCAGGTTATTTCTGTTGGAAGTCACAAGAAGCGTGTTTGTTGATCATGCTCTCAAATTACGTTGTTGGATAAACGACTGTCTACACACCTATACTTACATTTAGGAAGTTTCTTTTATTTTGTAATTGTTGCGCTTGTAACCGTTGTGTAATTGTTGTTACACAGTGTAGATGAAATCCTCATTATTAACACTCAAATTTGCCATGTCCGCCACTTGCTGCCGCCATGCAGCTCCGGGGGCTGAGAGCTTCTCGAGCTGCTTATAGCAGCTTTTATCTTGGCCCCTGTCATTGTGTAACGATGTTTACAATAAAAAGAAGAAAGAACAAAAGATAGAAAGTTTACCGTTATAAAGCATGTTACAAGACAATTGGACGACGCAAACCAGCGAGAGGAAAACGCGAAAGGACAGATTGGCGCTCTTTCCTTTCGCTTTCCTTTCCTTGCGTCGTCCACTTTTCTTGTAACATACACCGACTAGCCCCACAACACGTTTTACTAACGTTAAAAAGCATGCAGTGGCAGAAATCGCTCCTCTGCTAGCATGCCTTCCCAGATGCTGCAACTATCGCTATTGCACAAGAATAGCCGGTCAACTCATATCGTTGTTGAGACGCTGAGATTGCACATTCGGCACTTACGACAGCTAATCACTTAGCGTGTTTTCCAACGCGGAGGCCCCATGCTTCGTTATGCGGTATTGATAGAATTAAAGGAATGACAGCGACCATGAAAAACAATACGAAAAAAGAGATGTTCAGGCTCCTTTTACGGGAGCCTTGTTCACTGTGAAAGCGAGGACGTGTGAAACGATGTTTATGAAGGCTTTAAATGTGACGTAAGCAGCGTGTGCAGGTATGAGGAATGGTCCCATAATTTCGGTTCAATGTATTATCCGTCGTTTGAATCAGAATGCATTCCAAGAGGTGTATTGAAGACAGATCTTTCTCTTTTTCCAAGATTATGGTGTTAACCCAATCGATCGATGGCTCAAGTTTTCTGCATGCTCTGCCAAGGCCTTTCAAGACACTTTTCAACAGGAAGGGTTTTATGCCGGGAGCCCCCAAGACTCAGGAGTTTCCGTCACGGAAGACGTCGAAAAAATGTACACGATCAGGTGGCAAAGAAAAAAGGTTCCGTGAACGGGTATCGAACCCACGACCGGTCGGTCCGCAACAACAGATGCCCGGCACGCTATCCACTGCGCCACGGTCACACACTCTAGAAGCTTTACAAACGCTCCTTTTATATCCATCACTGTCCCGCTCGGCGGGGTGGTGTAGCACTCTGGGAGCTGTAAGGTAAAGTATTTCGTCATTACTGTGGACTCCGCGATTAGCACCTGCAACGCGTTACACATCCGTTCCTTTCGGCGCGTTTTCAATAGAAGTTCAATTTTGTCAATGCCTTAACACACCGCGAGGTGGCGACCTAAGCCCAAGCGTCGTAAAAGCGTCGGCCTCGCTCATAGCATCATGCTAATCCAAACTGAAAATAGCTCTGCGACGCGCGCCTGCCTCACCTGGCTGTAACACCGCGTTCTCCGCTCACGCGCTCGCCGGAGAAAAATCGCGGCCGGGCTAACGGGGCAGCGCAGCACGACGCGCTTTGCGTTTCCCTCCAGTCCGGCCGTGGTGTTCAGTCACATTTTAACATGCCGCGGGATGGCGACCAAGTTCTGCGTCCAATATGCGATGCTCTTCTGGCTATCACACCTTGTTCTCAAATTACGCTTTCACCGTTAACTACTACAGCTACCACAAGGGTTTGGTTAATCATTTAACATGGAGGTTAGTCGTCGGCATGGAGATGTGCCAGCAATTATCAAAGTGGGTGCATACACGTTAAACGGTGCCATTAGCTGCCAGACATGAATCTACATTGTGCAAACTCTCTTATATCAATGTACAGTAAACATTCAGTTACTTCTGTAAGGGCACGCTTTACTTTCGTGTTATTCCGATTCCTATGACGAAGGGATCCACCATGTCTTTTTGTCTTGTTGAAGTGATCGGCATGTTGCTTTAACCGCTGTTAAAAATTTCCTGTCTCGCCGATATATACGCAATCACAGTCTTTACATGAGGTCCGGTAAAAGACGCCAGGAAACATTTCTTTTGGAAGCTTGTCTTGCACATTTAGTAGCTGATGACGTAATTTTCGTTTAGAAACATGGGCTACTTGGACGTCGTAATGGCGTAGAACGCGGGCCAAACCCTCGCTCACACCATGCACGTACGGTATAGTGGCACGTTTTCTTGGGAACACATGCTAAGGTCTTGGCGGCTGATACAGCTGGCGTTCCACCGAATTCAACAAAGACTTCGGGGTAGGCACATGCCGAGAGATCTCGGTGCACTTGCTGTAGGTCAGCAGCCCTGCTTCTTGGTGTTGTGGAGATGCGGTTGGTTCTGGCGACAAGTGAGGCAACCACGGATATCTTCTGGTTTGTCGGGTGCACCGAGTCATAATGCCGGTGTGGGTGCTCTTTCTGTAGACAGAAAATGTCAGACTGCGCTGGTCACGTTTGTCAAGGACATCCAGGAAAGGTAGCTCGCCATCTCTTTTTACCTCATCTGTGAATTGAATAGATGCTTCAAAGCTATTTAAATGGTACGGGAATGGGAGAACTTCTTCTCGCGAAATTATTCAGAGCACATCATCTACGTAACGTAGAAGACCTTGGGCGGAGTGTTGAAAGAGGCGAGTGCACGATTCTCAAGTCATTCCATCGTTTAAGTTGAAGCAGGTAGACTTCAGAGTTCCTTTAATATGCATATTAATAGTATTACAAGTGGGGAATATGCAGATACAGAGGGAAGTCCCATACCGAGATCCCTCCATCGGTGTTCGTGTGCACTTACTTGTAGAAGGTGTTTTTGAACATGAAGTAAGCATTCGAAGGCAAAACAGAAGGAGCCTTTCAAGTTAGGGACGTCGACAGGCGTCATTTCTGGCAGCGTAGGGTCGTCTTAAAGGGCGGCGGCGCGTGTTTCCGTGGCTAGTCAAATCTGAACGCTTGTGAAAAGCGACGTCGAACGAGACAAGAGCGTCCAGATCATCGGGAGCAAAATGACGAGCCTTGTTTATGAAGTGCTCGGGATGGTGAACGTGAGTGGCACCTCTGCCATCGAGGGGGGTGCAACTGCGGTATTGTAATAGAACACCAGGATATATTACCACGTGGCTGCAAGCCTGCCATGCGCCCGGCATCTGCGTTGTGGTGTCTACGTCAAGTTGATGTGTGCTTATCGGTTCTTGGAATCGTTAAGACACCCATGCAACTACTAGCCCTGAAGCAGTTGTCTTTGCATCTGTTGAACGAATCGTGAATGAATACAACGTGTTAAAGAACGAGGACGAACTGAAGAAACAACAGACTACGGCGCTGACTCGCAGCTAAAAGTTTATTTTGTCGCCTTGTGCATACGTGATGGTCTTTTGATATCCTTTCCCAGATGCTATTTATTCTGTTCCTTGTGAAATAAAGTTTTAGTTGCGAGTCAGCGCCGTGGTCTGTTGTTTCTTCTGTTCGTCCTCGTTCTTTAGCGCGTTGTATTCATTCACAATGGAATCACACCAACTTGCCCAGTTAAACGTTCTTTTGTTGAACGAAGCCTACTTTGACCGCATGCATGTTTACACCGATGGCTCCGCTAATTCCAACAGCCCTACCAAAGAAGTGGTTGTTATATGTTGCGACGTATCACTGCAATTCAAGTTTTCCCACATCACGACTTCGACAGCAGCAGAACTCAGCACTTCAAGGTGCGGTCACATACATTCTTCAGCAGTCACATAAGCAATGGGTAATCGTTTAGCGACGCGAGGTCAGCATTACAAACGCTACGATTTGCTTTACGACATGGATTACTCAACGACGTGGTCCTGGAGCCAAGCGCCATCATCTTGATGCAAGAGCACTATCAGAAAAGAAGGTCCTAGGAGGTTGGCTCACGGTTTCGAACCTGCACAAGGCCACGAAAGCCCTGTTGTGCTACTTGAAGACGGCCGGACTTCACTAACGCCTGTCAGAGCGAGTTCGCCTTGTGTGTGTTCAAAGTAACTGCAGCAAAAGGGAGAATTGCGCCAGTTGGTTTGCGTTTATATTGAAACAGCGCGTTGTCAAGCCTCTCTGTGTCCTACGTCTTTTGCGTTGTTTCAATATGAATTCAAAGTAACTGTTCGTTTCTTCTCTTTCTTACTCTCCTCCTTTCTTCCCCATTGTTCCCTCTTTCCCCCACCCCGCGTGTAGGGTAACCAACCGAACCAAAGCTTTGTTAACCCACTCGGCTTCGTTTCTCTCTCTTAACCACTAAGAAACTAGATTGTCTCTTAATTGCGGTGCTGTCTTGCATATGACGGTCCACCTTCGTTATCAGCTTTCTCTTTTCGCGCAGTGGTGTTTTCTTTTTTCAGTTTTCCTTGAGCACAATCGCAGTTGTGTCACTACCAATAGGAGTGCTTTTCCAAGTAAACGTCAGGTGGAATTCAGCGCTTAGCTCTGTCGCCTCTGTGCGTTCGTCTCTTTCCCCGCACTGTAACGTTCTTGCAAGATTTGTTGGCTGTTTTACTGAACACTTAAATAGCGGCTTGTCGAGGCGCTATTCTTCGACCTTGCTTTAATGTGAGCCTCAGTTACTTAAGTGTAACGAATGCAGGCCATGAAAAAAATAATGGAAAGTGCGCCCATGGTATTGCGGATGAGCAGTGCCAGCAAGGTTACATTACGCTTTTATGAAAGTCTTCGATTTTCTTTGAATTTGGATGCCACAATAATTATTTGATTTTCTCACGGATACATTTAATTTGGGTTCACAAGATCGCTCTCCCTTGCTGCTGACATCGACTTCGAGGCAGAGGCCGGAAATCTTCGCGAATGCTTCAAAACGACGTTTCTGCAGCTTGGAGACCACAGCGCAAAGCTACTTTCACGTCAAAATATGAACACACGGACGGATGATGTGCTAGTCATGATGTCATTACAGGGTGCGACGACGCTGTAAGTACCTGTGGAGCACGTAAGCGCACAGGCAAGAAGAAAAAACCCATGCACAGGCGGATATGCCACGAACAAAACTATATTAGATGCAAAAGTATAGTGTGCTATAATGTGGCTGAAAAAAAAAACGCCTGCACTGTTGAACTCTCCTCAAAGCTGCTTTAAAATTAGTAAGCCCTATTCACTCGGGGGAAGACACCGGTCCCTGCATAAACGTTCTTTCAGCGTTTTCGATGCTCTTATCTCCATTTTTTAAAATGTTCTACACTACTGGGGCGCACAAATGGCGCGAAATCACGCGCTGCATTGAATGCGTGGGCGCGTGCGCCGGAGCTGATTCGAAAACTCGTGCCGGGCGAGAGTGGCGCTACTTTCTTAGATCAAGGGCATTTAGCTTAATGAGGCGGTGAATTAATTAAGCAAGCGCTGTTTGCCTGACTCTTCCGCAACCCACCCAAGACGGTTATAGAATTCATTTCGGACGCCACGGCGATCGAAAACGACATACGGGGAGGTTCAAGCGTTGCAATCCAACGACCCGCGCGAGACCATCAGAGCGATATCGTGACAGGAGCTGGGTCAAGCGCACGGAGCGCCACGTGTGACGAAATTAAAATCATGCTAGACGCGGGCCATACTGTGCCGTGGTCCGCGCTGCGTCTGTGTATTCTCGCTGGTGATCCAAGACGCCTTGGGAACCCACGTTAGTTTTGGATTTTTGCGTCTTCGTCAACGCGAGCTCAAGAGCCCAAGAGTGGCTTGGGTTCTGCGCAAGCTTCTTGGGTCCCCAAGCTCCTTGGGGCCCCAAATGTCAAACTTGCTATTGTTGCCGTCCTCGCAGCCTCAAGTGGACACGATCGCTGACGACGTACGCCTGGAAATCCAGCAACCACTGGGAGCCAGCGCAGCTTGAGCCATAAGCGGTGAGCTACACCGCTGCAGCCTGCCGCAACGCTGCTCCTCCACGCCTGCATCAGGATCACCGCAATTGTGTCGCCAGCCCATGCCACGCCATGCCGCCCGTCTGCCAGTCAGCGCTTCGCTCCGAGGAAGACCAACATCTGGCACGCCCCTGACCACCGCTCGCTCTCCTACCACTGCGGGGAAGCCGGCCACACTTATCGTCGCTGCCAGTACCACGAGATAGGATTACGCGGTTTCGCCGTCGACGCACCTCGTCCACGATGCGCTCAACAGCCACAAGATAAAGCCGACTACCTTCCATCAACGCACTGGAAACCTGGACGGCTGTCAATTTCACCGTCGGCGGGACACGACTCACCAGCGTCGACCGTACGCTGGTTCAGCGCGGGGCGGCTAGCCCGTATACAGAAAATTAAAAGCAGCAACCGATGGAGGTGCGGTTACTGTTCGTCGTAAACTCGAAGATCATCCGTTGCCGACGACGCCGCTGCGACCAAATCTTCAGAAGACGCCGCCAGCCCAAGGAAGCCCTGTGATCAAAACTTCGCCGCCAGAGGAAAGCCTACGACGCCACGAAGTAGTAGCGGAACAAGCCGACGCCGCGAGTTAACCGATACGGAAAACGACGGACAAGCTACCTGGACGTCCTTATCGACGACAGCAACATCACTCCTTTAATTGACAGCGGATCTGACTACTACCGCATGAGCGGATCCTCCTTCGCCGACAAGATAAATAAAGTCAAGACTGCATGGGAAGGCCCCCAAATCCGAACGGCGGGAAGGAACGTGCACTGCAAGAGTCACTGTTCAAAAACCTGCCACATTCGTCCTCTTGAATCAATGTTCGCGAAAGATAATTCTTAGTGTGTACTTCTTAAACCAGCATGCTGCGCTCATCGACCTAAGATTTGAGTCGACGACGCTATCCTCAGAACGACCGCTACCGCAACACACGACGCCAGGCAACCACGCCTTGAACGTTCACGAAGACCAGATCACCATTTTCGTCGGCACTGACAAATTCGCACACATAGAAGGCGTCATTAAGGGCGCCCAGCACCAGTTGGTAAGCCGCCGTACTTGCGTCGCAAGAGCCTAGCCAAGCTGCGTGGAGGGAAAAGGAAGGTCATCCTCGTCCATTTGGGCCACTAATACAAGCACGTCAACAAAGGCACAGCGGTCGCCTTCATAGACGACATTGTCGAAACCACCAACGTTTTCACCTTCACAGGTTCCACCGAAACTACTCCGATGACCCAAGTTCCTGAACCAGCTTTCGACATCATCCCGAACCATCTCTTGCATAGGCAAGAACTGATATGGGGCCAGCTATGGCAACACAACGAATGCTTCTCGTCATTATAGCGAATTCAATAAAGCCCTGTTGCTAAGCATCGCATTATAACCGATGAATGTGTCCGTCCGCTGCATCAGAGCCCTTACCGAGTCTCTGGACGCGAACGAAAGGCCACACACAACCACTGCAAAGCGAAACAAGTCGGCGAAATACTACGTGGCTAAACCATACAGCCGCCAAGGGTCCGTGGGCTTCTCTCAAAGTACATCTTAAAAAACTACAGGCCTGTCTGGAAGGCGCAGCGCAGTCACAGCGAAAGCTGAAAGAGCGGCATGTCTAGATCCCGATGTAAAATGTCTTGGAGGAACCAATGCAAGTACACTTGCAAGGTACCCGCTATGCCATGAATTATAATTCCTACGAAAAACTGCGCGAACTAAACAGGGAAAAGGAAGACACACGCACAAGCGCGAGGCGTGTGTCCCTGTTTAGTTTGCGCAGTTTTCCGTACTACCAGCTCCCCCAGTGCTCAGCCCTTTCAAAGAATTATAATTTTGGTGAAGATAGGAAACAACCACTGCGCCATTATTCGTTATTCTGCGGAGAAGCCACCTATCCGCTACACATATGTAAGGCATGATGTGCTCTTTGTTGATGCGGTGGCTGATGAAGATGAAAAATTATGACTGAGCCCTTTGTAATGGGTTGGAAGCTCTAAATGACCCACTAGAGACGTAATTCGCGTTGTGTGAGGCCCGGTCGTTATTTCACTGTCGCACCACGGTATATATAACATATGTTAACTTAAGAACGAGATAGAGACGGAAAGAACTTTATTGAGCCCTTGAGGAAATGGATCATGGGAGCCTTATGGGCTTCCTTGGCAACCAAAAGAAATGCACTTGCGAGGTACCCAATACGCTAACAATCATCAAGGTTTTTGTGAAGTATGGAAGCAGCCACTGTGCCATTTTTCGTCATTCTGCGGAAGACCGTGGTACCCGCTAAACACCTGTAAGGAATTATGTGCACTTTGTTGATGCTGTGGTTGATGACGATCGAGAATTACGGCAGAGCCCTTTGTAATGTGTTCGAAGCATTCAACAACCCACTCGTTACGCAATTCGCATTGTGTGACGCCTGATTATAGAATTCGCGTTGCGTGACGCCTGGTTGTTATTTTACTCTTCTACGACGCTATATTACGTGTGTAAATGTGGTTCCTTCTCGACATGAAGCCTGCATAGTGTTTTTTTGCAAAGGAGTTTCAAGCACCGGCATGACTCAGTGGTAGAACACTGGGGCCATGTTCGAACGTAGCTGGATTCCGGTTATTTCTTCCTATTTCGTTTATATTTCTTATTTCGCGCGTTTGTGGTTACGGACACCGGCGGCGGACAACTACGGCACCAGAAACGGCCGTTGTTGTGATCTCATAACAGCTGCTGTTGTAAAAGAAGGATGGATCACTGCAGTTCTTCGTCGATTATCGCCGATTGAACAAAATCACGAAGAAGGACACGTACCCCTTCCACGGATAGCCGGCACTTGTACAGCTGTGCAACACAAGCTTTATCTCGGCGGTGGTTTTGTAGACTGCCTACTGGCAAATTGAAGTGGACGAGATGAATCGAAGGAACACCGCATTGATCATGCCCGACGGCCTGTTTAAGCTCACGCAGTTCGGGGTTTCTTCGACACGTGCGACGTTCCTACGCGTAGTGGGCACAATACTGGCAGGCCCAAAGTGCACTGTAAGGAAACGTTAGCCAAGATACTGTTTTCTGCGGCTCACTACCTTTGTAAACTCCCTCGTTTATGAAATTAATACGTCGTGTTTGTGTCAAACGCGCTACATGACATAGTAGTAAAAGTGTGATACAATCAAATTTTACTACGTAGGCATTTTTGTATCACGTGAATTTGAACCACTGCTTAAGAGTTTATTACCACATGACTCCAACCTTCCTGCTTCAGTGGCTTTTGTCCGCCAATGCACCAGAGGCGTGCCGAGTTCAAGTGAAGGTACCCGAACACCACAAGTGTTTTTTTGCAATGATTAGTATGTCATTGCTATGCATCACTGTTGACCAACGAGCGATAATAATAATAATAATATCTGGGGTTTAGCATACCAAAGCCACGATATGATTATAAGAGACGCCGTAGTGGAGGGCTCCGGAAATTTCGATCACCTGGGGTTCTTCAACGTGCACCTAAATCTAAGTACACGGGTCTCAAACATTTTCGCCTCCATCGAAATTGTAGCCGCCACGGCGCGAATTCGACCCTGCGACCTCCGGGTCAGCAGTCGGGCGCCATAACCACTAGACCGCCGTGGTGGAGCCCCAACGAGCGAGAAAAGCTGTCTGAGAACGCGGATGCTTAGCTGAAAAAAAGAAGCGTAGCTGGAGAGCCGTGTTGCATATTTTTGCAAATCGTCGGCGTAGGTTTGCTGTGGCCCTGGAGGTAGGCGAGTGTAAGAAGTTTGTACCACCAGGCCTGGACAGTATCGCGATGTACGGTGATAGTATCTGAGAGATACTTTTCTGTTACTTTTAAGATGCATCGATTGTATCACGACAGTGTGCAGGAGACGGGTATCTGGTTTGTTTTGTCCGAAATGAGCTGACACGTTTTCATAAGGGAAATGAACACTTTTTTGTGCTAAGTAAAGCAAAAGCGCGACCGGTCGGCGACACGGGAATGGCGTCAAGGATTCCCCACACGCATAGAATGGCCCGTGTGTTAAGGCGCCCCATGCCGCTGGTGGCAAAATCGAGGAAATGGTATTGTCGGCCCCTGCAGCTGACAGTCGCTCTCCCCCAGGGCAGGCGCAGCAACTCCATTTTTTTCGGTACCTAGTGGACCCGAGAAGCGATAAGGCGATGTTGCAGGTCTTTTCGTCCATGATGGCGGTATGCACTCGTTATCACATGAACTGGTCGTCGTCAACAGCGGGCTTTTCTGGTTCACCAGTTTCGCGCTGAGGCCGAACCGACGCTGTGTAGATGACAGCCTTTTGAGAAGGTGATGTTGCTGAAGAGCAGTTCATGCAGCAGCCTTCTCCACAACACATGTCTCGTGTGAAACTGACCTGATTCACCAGTGATCATTAGTAATTCGAGCGATATGCTTGACTTGCAACTCTCCATGCGCTGCAACACAATACTATGCTGCAATCAATATGTGCCATTGCGGAGCTTCAGTATCCCCGAAATAAAAAAACGTGTTCCAGTATCTGTTTTATACCGAGACACTTTTTCTTGTTTTTGCGAAAGTATCTCCGGATTTTCAATGTATCTTTGTATCTGTATGTTAGGTTTTCTGTACCTGTTTTTGATATCTGTGTTAGGATACTTTTGTGTGTTTCTCTGCCCGGTCCTCCGTGTAGCCAACAGCTACGTACGCGCCGATCTTCTAGCTGCGTTGTGTGAATGTGCGCCGATGGCAAGTTCAACTCGCGCGGGCGTTTGGCCGGGCAAGCGGGCTAGATCCCACACGTTTCTTCCATCATCGAGCGGCCGTGCTTGTACGAGAGCAAGCCTTCAAGCCTGGACGCCGCGATGCCTCGCTGCAACGTGACGAACCGCGAAGATGTACGAAGACCACTGTCAGCCGTAAGCAAAGCAAGCTGCTTTGATCGTCCGTAGTTGATTCCCGTAGACTCACCGCCTATAACCTCGGGGGCGATAAGACAAAGGCTTCGCTATGCTCTCGGCACCGCGATGTGACTGAGTAGCCGGAGCAGGTCAATCAAGCGTCGCAGAGAGCTTGTTTCACAGAAAATATTGCTGATCATTACAGTTCGAATCCTGTCTTTTGCTCCATGCGCCAATCATTGTAAAGCATCTAGGCGAGCACCGATGCGAGGCAGACGGAACTAAGGTGTGGCTGCCGGTGCATCGCGAGTATACGAGCACGGTGAAAACCGGGACTGCGAGCCGTCTCGTTCGTTGTAATTACATCGCTGCGTAAGAAGCCGTGGACAGCCGGCCCATGTATTTAATACGTGTGTAAAACAACGACCCCGAAAATTACTACGGTGATGGATATCGTGGTCGCCAGCTGATGTTGATGGCACCGCCGTGCTCCTCGAAAAGGCGCCTAGCGACGGTGCCGCCAAGAAGCTGGTACAGACGCGGCGCCGCTTTTCTTCGCCGGCATTCCTGAATATGTGCTGGTACTGTGTCTCTGTGTGCTTAGGTAAATTTTGCGGACTTCTCCATCATCACTGCCAACGTGGCTGCGGCCAACACGACGGAGTGTCAGCTGCAACTGGATGATCAAAAAAGTGGGAATAGGCGGTTTATATCAACAGTCGCGTGATTCAGCGAATCTTACAGGCCACCTCATGTTTACACGCACGCTGTGAATGCTTATTGTTTAATCACTTCAAACATATGTCTCCCACCGGCGCTATATTGCAGGTCAAGATGCGGTGACTATATATATTGGTTGGGCGCTGTGCTGTTGTGTAGCGAGAGCGGTCGCTCAATATGGTTGGTTACTTTATTTATTTATTTATTTATTTATTATTTACAAATACTGCCATCTTGCACAGCAAGATATTGCAGGAGTACAAACACAAGATAAAACACAACACATTAAGTGGTTGTGCGTGGTTGTGTGTGTGTTTGTATATACGTTTATATCTGTGTATATTTCCAATACTGCGTCCTTCCATAGTGAGTAATTCGAAATTTGATGGCTCATAGTGCGATCACGCTCCGTATTTTTTTGTCAATAGCCGCGAAAACTATGTTACGGGAGGAAATAACTACAACTGCATCAGCCTCAAGAAACTATTGACTGAAAAATAACACTCAGAAACCACCAAAAAACTTCGTAAAGGCAGCAAAAAGTTACTCTGATTATACTCACTAAAAAGCCTAATACGGGCTAAAGAAATTTCTACGATTTCTACAATAAAATCTTGGTCAAATAAATTTTCAGCTCGAGTCTACGTAGGTAGGCTGGTCGGTAGGTAGCTGGGTAGGTGGGTGGGCGGTTGGGCGGGCAGGCAGGCAGGAAGGCAGACAGGCAGGGAGGCAGGCAGGCAGGCAGGCAGGCAGGCAGGTAGGTAGGTAGGTAGGTAGGTAGGTAGGTAGGGTAGGTAGGTAGGTAGGTAGGTAGGTAGGTAGGTAGGTAGGTAGGTAGTAACTTACTCGGGTCTGGAAGGATCTTCACCCCGTTTTTATGAGGGCAAGACTGCGGGTCGCTCCCACGTTGGGACAGGGAGGCGAAGCCTCACCGCCGCCTCGTGGGCCTTCTGGACAGCCCGGAGTTGATCAAACCAGTCGTGGCTCTTGAGTAAATAAAATGCTTCCTCCGTAATCTATGGTCCGTGTGGTGCTGTAAAGATGGGCACTCCCAGAGCATGTAGTCGGTTAGCGACTCTACGTTGTAAAAGATTAAAAAAACACAGAGAAGGGAATGCGCTAGACGACAAACGGTTTATTCCCTTTTCGAGTTATTTTTTTAGAGTGATGGCAGACTTGTCTCGTCTACCGTGTTGTCATTGTCGTTTTTTCAGCAAATTGTAACGACCATAGATGGTTTGAGGCGGTGTTACAAGGCATTAAGTCATCCTGGCGCACCCAGAAAGCAGAGAAGTGCCATTTTGCGTGCGAACATTTGCTCTCATGGGACATGTCGCCAGCCAGTCTCGAGTTCGCCCAGGTTCACAGAAGACTGCAGCCATCGCGAACTTCCCTCAATCCGTCGAGAAGATGGCAGTGCGCCGGTTTCTTGGTATCCGTGCCTATTAAGGACGCTTCGTAAAGAACCCTCCCACATTGCCGCGCCACTGATAGTTCTGCCGATATATAACGTTGACTAGGAAACCCCAGCCGAAGTGCGAAACCCCGCCGATCGAAGAATCTTAGGGCTAAAATGACGCCTGCAGTCGCCGCCTGTTCTTCCTCAATTCGATGAACAAGCCGTAACCAAAAATTAACACCTACGCCAGCAATACAGGAGACGGCGCCGTGCTTGTAAAGAGAAAAGAGGGCCTCGAAAGGGACATTGCGATACCAGCCGGTCTCTATCAAAAGCCGAATCATACATACAACGACGGAAAGCGAATGCCTTGCTATCACTTGGGCCACCACAAAGTTTCGCCCCTCTCCGCACAGCAGACCATTTAAAGTGGTCAGCGGCCGTGACGCCTTGTGTTGGCTGGCATACATGTAGAACCCTTCCGGTCACCTCGCACGGTCGGTAGAGTCTGAAACACCAAGAATTCGACATCACCGTGGTGTACGAGTGCGGACGGAAACACTCAGACGCTCACTGCTTAAATGTATAAATAGCTGTGTAGTTAGCTTAAATGTAGTTAGATCTTCTTTTTCACGTTGATTACTACTATGGCTGACAGCTTGTCTCGCGTACCTATTGATCCACCGCCGCAAGACGATCAGGATGAAGGCGCCTTTACGGGAACTGTAAGCGCAGACAACTTCGCCGAACAACAGCGCACTGATACACAACTACCAAGCCTTGTGGAGTACCTAGAAGGCAAGACCGTTCTCGTCTCGACAACATTCAGGCGTGATTGTCTTTGTTCTGCTTGCGAAGCGCCGTATTCGCAAAGAACTCGTCCACACACCGCGCCAAACTACCTTTTCCTTGTGCCCTCGCAACTGTGTCCGGAGATTTTCCGGTCCCTGCATGACGACGCGGCGGCTGGTGACCTCTGGTACTCGCGTACGCTCGCGAGGATTCAGGAGTAGTATTCTTGGCGGCGCCTCAGTGCTGGCGTCGTTCTTTACGTTAGGGCTTGCCGAGACTGTCAGCAACGAAAGATACTGCCGACTTGGCCAGCTAGGCTCCTGCAGCCCGTTCAACCACCTCTCCGACCATTCCAGCAAATCGGGATGGACTTACGGCCGTTCGCACGTCGACTTCCCGAAATAGAGAGATCGTCGCGACTACCTCACCTGCTAAGCCGAAACAAGGGCCCTGCCCAAAGGCAGTGTCGCCGCGGTAGACGAGTTATTCGTTGAACAGATCGTCCTGCACAGTGCGCCCAGAGGTCTTCATCACCGACAGAGGTACGCCTGTACTGCTGACCTAAAACTCAGCTGTCGTGAAATACAGCCAGACAAGCCACAGCCGGACCACCACCTACCAACCACAGACCAATGACATTATCGAGCGTCTAAGACCATCGTCGACACGCTGGCCATGTAGGTCGACGTCCAACACACAACGTAGGTCAAGGAAATATATCCAGCCAAAAACGGACTAACACTGGAAACGGCGGCGAAGGAGACAGGAAAGCGGCTAGACTACCAACCTTTTAATCACCAAAGCGCGGCTCATATATACACTCACGCGGTCACATGCTCTTATAGCAATCGCCTTCACATCAACCGAACTAACCAAATAGGTATAACACAAAACATCGTATGCAATAACTGTGTGTCATCTTCACATCCTAATTTGTTTCAAGAGATTATAAAAAAAGATTGCAATAAATCTTGTTCCGTTCTGTGCAACGCCACAGAGCTATCACTGCAACACGCTTCGCCCTTACTTTTGCAATGTGAAAGGACTCCAGTATTTCATGTGCCATTTTTTCATGACTTCTACCCGAAGTTCTAATTTCATTCAGTACTGGCTTACATTTGCACTGTTTACAATGAAGGGCCAGATTCGATCCTGTTCCCTTTTCTAACGATTTGAAATGTTCCCGTCTGGACTATGTAAACCACCCCACAATTCAGTGCTATCTCATATATGACGCCAACAACACAATCCACGCAGATCTGGCCATGCTTCGTATCACACTGTGGCTTCTTCCTTCGTGGAATACGTCTCCATAAGCCACTCAGCTTCCTTGGTGCCGAGAACACTTCAAGCACGCCATACCTCACAGCAACCTTTTTAAGGGCATGCTTAACTCGGTGCGTATAGGGAACTACTTGCCGTCTCCTGTGCTCAGGCCAAGCCTTTGTGTTTTTAACACGAAAGTATTTTATGCCGGAGTCCACCACAGCTCCACTGACGCATTTGCGTCACGGATATGACGTTGTAAAATATGAAAGATAGCATATGGCAAAAAAGAGAAAACGTTCCGTCACCGGGAGTCGAACTTAAGACCCCCCGATCCCCAACGCGCAGCGCGAAACCATTCCGCCACATACGGCACGTTCCTCGTCATACAAACGGCGTGCTATTTATATACACCATTTGCCGGTGGCGGTACTCCGAGGTCGATGGTACATAAGCGCGGTTTCCTTATCACTAGCGAGGTGGCTTGAAGGGCGTAGAGTGCCTCGATGCGCTCCCCCCCCCCCCGCTTAGAGTGGTGTCAGCTTTTGAAAGGGCAGGTGCCGCCTCCTAGGCCTTGGCGGCAGCGTGGCCGCCATTTTACATCCCCGCCCAGTCACTTGCGCGTGGCGTGCGTGCTGTTGCAAGGACGGTGCTCGTTACCCTCCACTTTTATGCGCTCGCTACCGTCACCATGGCCATGTGCTGCGTGCCGCAGTGCACCAATCATTCCAGGAACGTTGACAGCTGTATCGCTTTCGAAGATACGAGGTTTCTTTGGACAGTAAAAATCAAACGTGACAAGCGGCATCCACACATTATGCACTTGCAGGGTGAGTTTCCGGCCGGTATTTCGAATGGACATGCAAGGATAACTTCTGCCGGTGTCAACCTGCGTAAAAAATGGACACACTGGTATCAGCTATATGCTTAAAATATTTTGGTTCACGTGTGCATGAATCCCGCATTTTACTTCGCAAACATCTTTACTGCACTGGGTTGGTGCTTTATCTGCCTTTGATTTTTGCTTTCGCTATTATTGTGATGTGAAATGTATAATGGAATATATTATGCGTGTTTGTCTGCAGATCGGATCCTTCTTTTTTCCTAATAATAATTATTTGTGAGAATTGATGTCCCAAAACCACGATATGATTATGAGAGGCGCCTTATATAGTGAAAGATTCCCGAAATTTTGATAATCTGTTGTTCTTTAAGGTACACCTAAATCTAGGTACACCGGCCTCTGTTAATTCACCTCTATCGAAATGGGGCCGCTGCGGCCGGGATTCGCTCCCGCAACCTTCGGGTCACCAGTCGAGTGCCATAAATAAAACCACGGCGGCTTCTTGTATTCTACATTCCTTTCCATGTTTCAAGTACGCCTTCTGTGCTGGTCTGATGCCCCCGTATGTGCGTGTACAATTAAATGTTTTTTATCCTTCCCTGTTTCTGTGTTTCAAGGTTACGTTTTCGTCCTGTCCTAAATCATTACGCAGTTCCTGTTTTTTCAATCATTTACGATCCCTGCGAAGCGACTAGTGGCAGTTGTGTTTTATTGTGTGATTTGGGTGTTATTTGTGTACTTGCTTCTGTCAGCGCAGCATTAAAGCGCACAAATAAATGGCCTCTACACTGGATATAAACGCACACACACACATATCCAGTATTTTAATTCTTTGAGCAAGCATAATTTATATTTAATAATGTAACCCATGAAGGCCCATACAGGAATGCGCATACAAACAGTACTCGCTTAGCGTCTATACAAAGAATACGCATGAAAACAAGAAGTAGATGGGGAAGCATTGTGTGCAGTAGACACGCTATGTCAGTAAAAAAATACAAAAACCGTCACGCTGTACAATGAGAACGTCATGGAAAACCAAATAATACAAAAAAAACGTCTCCCTCGATGGTATAGTGGTTACAGTGCTCGGCTGCTGACCCAAAAATCGCGGGTGCGATCCCGGCCGCGGCAGTCGCATTTCGGTGGAGGCAAAATGCTAGAGGCCCGTGTAGCGTGCGATGCTAGTGGTCGTTAGAGAGCCCTAGGTGGGTTAGAACCCTAGGTGTTAGAACCCTGGGTGGTCAAAATCGCCGGATCCCTGCACTACGGCGTGCGTCGTAATCATATTGCCGCATCCAATCTGCACAGCGACAACAAAGAAGAGCTCCCGCAGCAAGAGAGGAAGACGAGGTTCACGCCCGATCCCATTTTTCTAGTGCCTCGCATAATTAAAGTGAGCTGTGCTAGATCCGACTTCTGCTATTTCTGCGTCGTGACACTGGTGGAGGCGCAGGGTACATGTTCGGGACACCTGCCAGCAGCCCCGCATCTAGCCCAGAAAGTCTTCCGCGCGTCGATACACGCGTTCACCGCACCAGCCGCCGCCTGTTGGGCCTGAGCCCAGAGTTGATTGATTGATTGATTGATTGATTGATTGATTGATTGATTGATTGATTGCTTTATTTCTTCACAGTACAGTGTAACAGGAGGCGGAGGGAAAAGCCGTAATGACGGCTTGAGGGATCCTCCGCCCCCTTTGTGAACAATGCCAGAAAGGATGACCGCGCTCGTGAGCAGTGTCCCAGACATGGCCAGCCGAAGCACGACACAGGTGACTGTTTCGAACCCTCAAATTCCGGTGGACTTCCACAGCAACACATATGAGGACGCAAATGACTGGCTCGAGGAGTTCGAGCGCGTAGCGAACGTTAACGGGTGGAACGCCGGACAGAAGTTGGGCTACGTGTACTTCCCTCTTCGAGACGGAGCCCCAACATGGTTCGCGAATCGTGTGTGGTCATCGTGGGACGAGTTGCGGCGGCAGTTCCTGGACACTTTCGCAAGCACCGAAAGACGAGAGCATGCACAGCGACTCCTGGAATCACGGATTCAGAAGCCAAATGAATCTGTTGCGATGTTTGTTGAGGACATGGCCCGTCTATTTCATCGGGCAGATCGGATATGTCCGATCAGCCACCTCATGCACGGCGTTAAGGAGCAGCTTTTGCTGGTCTTGTGCGCA